>NC_052233.1:613863-917045 GCF_013401445.1 Tripterygium wilfordii
GAAATCTGTCGGTGATGCCGGAATGCATTGGTAAGAGGAATTGAAGTCGACGAAGAGGCATCAATTCGAAGTCCGACATTGCAGTTCGATCCTAGTCGAACAAGCCTTCTATATGTGACCATTAATTCTCTTACTAGACGCAGAATTCGAAAAAATCAATCAATAATGCCATCAGAACAAAATAAAGCAAAAATATTTTGACCAGGAACTGAATCTCAGCGATCGAGTAGAAAGATTTGGATCCAGAACTCCCAATAATCTATAAAGATCCCTCAAAATCAGATAACAGATAGAGGAAACGCGGCGAGACACGAAGATTGACGAGTTAGTTGGAATAGAAATGACTAAGGATTTTTCTTTTGGAAGAAGAGAGGGGAAACGCAGGCGATGAATGACGGAGGAAGAGGGCGGTTAGGGAATAAGGCAGGAATCGTTGCTTGTAATCGCATAGTGCAATGGCATATAGAGGTGTAAGTGGGCCCGGCCCGGCCCGGCCTGGATACAGAATGAACGGGCCGTGCTGGGCTCGGCCCTAAGTAAGTTATCCTGTAATCAAAGAACAACCGGTAGAAGAACTGAGGCGAAAGGCACTCAAGAGCCACCATAGTGGTGGAAACATCTAAGAAATACATAAGACTTGACATTTGAATGACCCATGTAGAATCCAATAAATACTGCTTTTTGAGAATGGGAGATAACTTGATTGGTCTGGTTATCTGCCCAGGATCTTGAGGTCCAGGGTTCTATTCTCATCAGGGGAGTTTGGGATTTGGGTAGTTTGGGATTTGGGTAGTTTTCCATCTGCTGTGGTGGCCTTCATGCCCCTCGGTCATGGCTTAGCGTGTGTGTGGCCTGTAGGCCTTTAAAAAAATAATAAATAAATAAATATTGCTTTCAAGAACTTAACAATATTAAGAATTTATCATTGTACGTTACCATGCTATCTTATCCTTCACAAACACATGCTTGAACAGAGATGGGGACTTCCTCAACCCACACTCGAAAAGTCGGACTGGAGGGATAGAGAGGAGCCACTGCATGAGCCACAACGTTACCTTCTCTTCTCCCATGGTTGATCAACCAGTGTGTAAAATACTGCAATAAACTGCGAATCTCTACAACCACCAAGCACCATTCATAGAGCAAAACTTCATACCCCCGAATTGCATTGACAATTATTAATGAATCACCTTCCAGAACAAATAGAGGAGAAACCCAAATCACTAGCCAACCGAACGGCATGGAGGGCTAGCTGCCATAGCCTCTGCCACATCTGGAGACATAGAGAAACCTCGGATCAAGGAACTCGAAGCGAGAACATCTCCCTGATATGTATTAAATTAGGTTCAAGAACTGAAGAACAACGTAGATCTAATATGACGTTGGGCTAACAAGTGGATGTATTGTCCGCTTTAGGTTTAAAGACCTACACGTTTGTATCCTTCAAAAAATCGTCTACAATTAAGAGATGTTGGAGCTTAAGCTATCAAACATTTTACTTTCCATGAACTTTCTAATGTTGACATTTTTATCTTTAAGACTTTCACAATAATCTTTGTAGTATGATTAGAGAAACTTGATAGAGTGATAGATTACTGCATTCTGTGTGTGTAATCAACCCTTAGATCCTTGGCTTCCATCAACAAGTCAACACATCCAGTCAGTTGTTCGGTGGGCAATTGTGTGGGTTTTACATTATAAAAAATAAAAGTCAAACACATGATGGTCCACTCATTTGGAGTGGGAGGGGGCTGCAATTTCAAAATTCCACCCAAAATCATGTTAAATCATGGTCTAACGTGTTTATTTGAGTATTTTGGGTGTTCCTATTGTTACAATACGGTAGATTTTGAGTCCATTGTCATTTTTATTAAAAAAAATAGTAGATGAATTCAAAAGACATATTTTAGTTGCGTGTAACGAAAATCTTTGACGGAGATTATTTCTTACGGTTTTATGCAAGAATAACCTTAGTAATTGTTAATACAACATGTTCTTATCATCCATTTTTTTGTTTTCGACAAAAAATTATGATTTAACATGATTTTGCGAAAGAATTACACTCAATCTCACCCATTTGAAATTGTAGCCTCCATCCCCATTTGTTGTCATACCAATAAACCATCTGAAAATTTTAGATTGGATTTTGATTTCCAAAATCTTTAGAAGAACACATGTAATTTTTATACTCCATTAACAACTAGCTATTATATCTCAAAGTGTTGACATGTTGTGCTCCATTCAATATTTGAAGTTGGCCATCACTCTCTATAGACTGACTTGTTGACAAGGGCACTTGGTGACTGAGTCAGCAGGCAATAATACAAGAAAATCTCAATTCCTTTCCATTGGTGGTCTCAAATCATTAGTACCTCATTTTTTTAATTACTAAAGTTGGTCCCAATACTCTTCATCTCTGTCCCTCTTGTCCACAAGAGAACAAGTTGCTTTCATCATGACCCCATCAAAGCAGCTCAACATATTTGAACATTTCAAAGACCCCCATCCACGCTGCCAAGAGAGAATTAATTAACCTTTTTGTATCTAATTGACTTTTTTAAAAAATATCATTTGACAAATATGTTCGCAGTTAGAATCGAAGAGCATTCATATATCTAATTCAATTCAATCGATTGTCAATCGAATCGCCCCTCATTTATCTAATTGACCTAAATTAACTCCAAACCTAATTTTAGAAGGAAAAAATCCTGAAAAAAGTCAAAAAATTACAAAATATATATAATAAATTAGAACATTAAAGTTTAAAGAAAAGATCTTACCTAATTGGGAAAAATTCTACAACCACTACCTTGAATCGGTCTAGACCGGGTTCATATGAAACTAAACTCTAAACCCTAAACTTCAAAAACTCCAAACCATGAACCATCTTGTTCAGCCTCGAACAGGGGCATCTGTCTCCTTCCTCTTCCTCATCTCCAACACTTTTCGATGACTATTCGAGTGAACATCGCCGGAGAAGGTTGGGCTGCAAGCCGGTCTATATTCGGGAAAAAGCCGGCCGGACTTGTACCGAACTCCACAAGCGTTACACAGCGTTTTGGGCCCCAGTGGACCGGTTCTCCATTGTGGGGTCTTTTGAACCTGGCAATGACTGCACCTTCGTTGAAACTGGCCCACCCATGTTAAACCGGTGGTCTGAGCCGCTGCTTTCTTTGGTTTCTTCGCCGGCGGTTTGTCAAAACCGGGTTTGTTGGATACTAAGGGACAAGGTATCCCTGACGACGCCGTGAGTGGGGACCGGAATGACCAGACTCGCCCGATAGCTCTCGACCGTTTTGTTCTTGCCTTCGACGGCACAGGAACCGGGAAAAATGGAGAATTACAGATAGACCGTTTTGATTCCGGTTCGTACCGGTTCTTCGTATAGCTCTCCGGTTTCTCCTTGAAACAAACAGGGTACAAGAGAGGAAATTCCGGTACCGAATCGTCCACAAATTGCGATACCCATTCAAGGTCGGCAAGGTCATCAGTCTGAAGCATAAATTTTTTTTAATTTCAATCGTAATTTACCAAAAAAATTCGAAAAATATATTTCTTGAATATTTTTTGAAAAATTTACCGGAACAGAGAGTTCTCCGGCGACAAATGAATCGGAGTTCTCGGTGGTGCCGGAGAGAGTGCTGGAGTTGGAATTATTGTCATCGTCCATACGTTCTTGAGAGGAAACAGAGAGTCTCTCCTTTTCCTCCTCATCTTCGTCTTCGTCAAAGCTATTCTCCTTCAATTCTCCATTAGAGAAATCAAGAAAACAGTCAACAGAGAAATCCTCCCCAATATTAGAATTCAAATACACAAAATCCTCCAAAAAGGCCTGCTGTGACGTCGTCGACGATTTCATGGCCGATATTTCTCTCTGTAAACTCGATTTCAAAGCTCTGGATTCCACATAATACTCCATATCTGCATATCAAACAAAAGGAATCAGATTCTGTGTATATATATACATATACATATATATATATAATTTATGTGTGATTTAATTACCTGATAAAGATGAAGAATTGTTGAATAGAAAGAAAAAACTGTGGATAGAAATGGGAGAGAAGTTGGTTTGATGGGGAACTGAAATGAAGGCTGGTTGTGGGCGAAACTGGTGGGAATTGATGGCTTATCTTTTTATCTACTTTTTTTTTTTAATTATTCTTCTTTGTTTTTAACGGGACTTTGTTGTTTATTTAATAAAATAAATAAAAATAAATGTGAATATCTGGTCAAATTAAAGTCTGACTATTCTGGGTCTTTATGGGTTTGCTTTGTTTGGAATCTACCATTACTCTTCAACTTATTAGATTTTTCACATTTTGACTCGGACGGCTTGGTCATATCCTCTTACAAAATGGTTATGATTACAATAATCATTTTTTTTTCGTTACACGCCATAGTTATTAGTGGCTAAACACAAAAAATGGACAACACTGTTAAGCAATTTTGTATGCTAACACACAACGTGGGGTAAAAATCCGCACAATCAGAGTCAACTCCCTGCTGGGTTTAGAGAGTTTTCGTAGAATTTGACATTTGAAGGATTGCAATGGAGATAAGGGTGGCTCTCATGATCTGGGGATACTCCAATGCTCAAGTCATTAACGTCTGATCCTTTGAGATCATTTTATAATTGTTTGGCTCAACGGGTTTCTTATTTTGAATCTGAATAGTAAATCGTATGATTAGTTGTTGCGATTGTTGTATCCATCGTTTGAAAGTTAAATCTATGAGATCGGGTTAATATAAATGAATTTTTGATTTTTTGATTTTTTGCACAAGCTTATGATTATTTTCCAAATTTTCAATTGTTTCCTATAGATTTAGAATTTACAATGATTAATCATTTCTTTGTTATTGTTTGAAACGGGTGAAGGACATTCGAATCTGATTATCAGGATAATACACACCATTTTTATCACTCCAATTATTGATTTGGTTGTGCATTTCTTTGTTATTTACCAAGTACCATATCTACTAAATTAATCAAATTTTTGAAAGATAATACTAAAGCAATTAAATTGTCACATGCCCACTAGGATTTATTCAAAAGAGACTAAGAGAGAACCGCCAAAAGCTTGAACAACTAAATAACGGACTTTCCAAGAAGTCGCTAATCATGGTCTATTATAGTATTATCTTCTTCTTTTTGTCTTCACAAAAACCGCCCCTAAACTTTCCCTTATTTACTAAAACATCTTTCTCTTCCGCGTTAATCACGCCACCTTTTAGGGTCTTTATTGCAAATCAATTTCCCACTAGTCGTTTTACTTCTCAGATGACAAGAAAAGTGCGTGTAAAATCAAACGGCCAAAAATCTCAACCTTTTCAGAATCGAACGGTTTGTACTGTTGGGTGATTACACGCGCTGTAATACTAAGTGAAAAAAGTATTTGTTCATTGGTCTTTATTGCAAATATGGAAAAATAGAGAGGGGCAAGTGCTCCACGTGGTGGAGCATTCTTTGATTTTTTTGTTGAAAATGGGGGCAGAGAGACAGCCGTTGGGGACGGTGGATCAGGGACCATATCAATCAATAATACATGCATAGTGCACGCTGCTTCTATTTTTTTCTTCCAATTAAAGGGAAAAAAAGGTTATAAATATCAACTTCATGAAAGGTGTCCTCCATTTTCTGCTCTCTTTTTTTTTTTCCCTTATTAAATCAATTTTTTGAAAACCGATAACTACCATATATAAGTTTATATTTTCAAAATAGGATATGAGCCTAAACTCAGGTTGTCATGTTCATACACGCATAAATTTTCACCTAACGACAAGGTAAGTTGGGTCAAAGCTCAGCACGTAACCACGAATATATTGCTACTAGGGGTATCCATGGTCGATTTCGGTCAGTTTTTTAGTCAATTTTTTGACATAAATTTAACTAATTATAAGGTCGGTTATTGACGATTTGATCGGTTTTTCTGCCAGTTCTCACTAACATACATTTGATAATAACCGATCAAACGGTCGGTTTAGTTTGACGTGATTTTTTAGACAGCTCTAATTGCTACCAATGAGAATCGAATTCAGAATCTTTCGAGTTCATATGATTTGATCTAGATACTCAAATTTCTATCTCACTCTCTTATTTTATAGAGTTTTTACTATTTATTCTTGAAGTGAATCCCATCATCATAGTTTAAATGTAAAATAATTGATTAATCAAGAATCATATAATTGAATAGTATAATCATAAGAAGCAAAAATTGGTTGATTTTTTCATTTTATTTTAAAATTCACTAATGCCTAAATGAAATATTGAAGGTACACTCTCTAAGCACACGTACAAGAATGACTACCTAGTTCGCTCTTATTCAATATATGTAATATTGTTAATTAATCAAAATTCATCAAGCTGCCAGCTGTCACTCTTTGCCTAATTTCGTGATCAAATGAACAAAATAGGCACACCCAAGCCGACCGTTGACGAAAGAAAGACTTAACATATAGTCTTATATATATATATATATAAACACGTCGCTTTAGAGAGCTAATGTGATATGATACGGCATCCAAAGCGAGACTAAAATTAGCAAAACGACACTCAATTTGACGGTCTTGTTACACTTCATTATGGTATAGGCAGATATCTATATATACCAACAGTTCTCACGTAGGACGCTCGTAAAGTTTGTGCGCCTCTCATCTCTAATCTCAACCGTTGATCTCTACTGGTGGTGTCGGCTTCTAGGGTCTACTGCTCAATCGGTCGAATTTAAGTGATTTTTATTCGGGTGATTTATAACTTGCAAGTAATTTTTCGGCTAAATCAATGGTCGTTGGTAGTGAAAGATAGTCGGGTTTTGCTTGAGGGGGTCAAGGGAAGTTTTTTTGGATAGACGTAAATTTTTGTCGATGGTGGTCGGTTTTCCAATTTTTTTTAACAGTATTAATCTCAGTCGTTGCTTGTTAACCAAATCCAATAACTGAGATTAGAGACGCATAAACTTTAAAATTTACGTGCGTATGTATGTGAGCAAGCCTATTTCGGACCCTAAGTTAGATAGTGGGCAAATTTGGGCATAATCAGCCGACTAATTGGTTTCTTAAGTATTATATTCATGGAAAAAGATCAATTACTTTGGTTCGGTTTAGGTCATGCAGCCCACAATTAAACCCTAGCTATGGATTGTGGATTTAATAGTGGACTAGTCCAACTGCACTGTACCAAGAGCTTATATAATTGCCAAACAACTCCAAGTTTGGTTTGAAAATAACCTAACAACTACTTATATTAATAAGTAAATTACCTACCCAACATTTGAATTAAACAGCATTTATGGTTTTCGCTTGGCCATGGTCATTTTTTATATTAAACACACAAGAAAGTATTCTTACAAGTTATATTGATCATGAAGGTTTGTGGATTTTCTTTTTTATGAGTCAAGGTCAAATAATTATACGAACTCATACACGGTACTGATTGCCTTATTTCCTATTATTCTCTCAAAATTGTAATGTTCAATAACTTCTGTAATCCTGGCGGATGACCTAGATCGAAATCACCAATTTGTAATTATGACTCCCACCACCTTGAATTAGGATTTCTGATTTCTATTCTTCTCTTTAAGCCCTTGTTGTCAAAAGGGTTAGCGAAGGTTTCGTCAAATTCGACCTCATCCACCTCCTACAAATTCGACCTCATTTTCCCATAACAGAGATCCAAATATCTTCTCTGAACTCTTAGCTTGGACGAAAATGTTACCTTCAACTTCCATGTAACTTCCTTATCTTCTCTTTTTTATTGGGTGGTCCTGTTAATGTCCTCATGAATATTGGAAGACTGTAGTCTCTAAGACCCAATTGAGATGGGCCAGAATTATGGGCCGTGAATAATAACTTGAGTTTATGGGCTTAATCTTTGAGAAGTCTAAGACCAAGAAAAAAATTTCGTGAATGCTATCCCCAAACCCTGTCAAGTTTTTATCTTGTCCTATAAATTTCTCACTTTGCCACTAACCAAGTCCCCTCAATCCATTTTCTTCTACCTTTGCCACTGTTTAAGACAGTGGATCCGCCACTACTAATTATCAAAGCACTACGCATGGGACAAGGAACCTTGAACATAAAGCTAGTAATGATCAATCATACCCTTCAAGAAATGTCAATATTATATTTTGTGGATTATCTGTATTGCTGTCAATACATGGAACCTGCCTGTGCCTTAAAATTTTGAAGGACAGCAAAGTGAGTATTCATCATCGCTTTATGGGCTAACAACTTTTATCAAAGTTAGAAAAAAGGAGCCGTAAGATTTAAGCTCTGAACATTATTGACTACTTCTCATAATTGCCCTAGGCTTTTAGCTAGTAAACTTGTAGAAGAATTGAATTGTGAGAAAATATTTTATAGTTGGATGTGATAGGTACATGAATGTGTATCTACATGTACATACACCATTATAAGAACTACTATTGAGAGATAAATATCTCACATCTAACTGTGGTGAATTGCATCCCCATATACGTGGTACCCCTTTTCTATCTAAGATTTTTTTTAAGGGTTAATTATACCTTACAATATTGAAAGATAGGAGTTGTTATACTTTAGTCCCCAAACAAATTTTGCTACGACATCATCATCTAGTGTCCAAAAACGAGACAACATATTCACTCAGATAGATTTCAAACAGTGTCGATCAAGAATCTTACTTATGTGACATTTGATCAACAAATCTTTATGTGACAATTTGAGAGGTGACTTGAAAATTTCATCTAAATTTTCTGAAAGATAACAATAATAAGTGATGGGTAATTAAAAAGTTAAAATAAAAACCTTCCTCTCTCTCATCTATCTCTCTCTAAAACTTTAATTTCTCTCTTACCTCTCCTATCTCAACTGTTGCAAATCCTAGAACTAAAAGAAACTAAATTCACAAATGTCTAAACTAGACTTGCTTGAACAACCAATTTTTACATTTAATTCAACAACTTGGGGTTAAAATATTGAAAACCAAGAATTTAATTCCTCTCATATTGGAGCCACAGACTTTGGGTTCCTTGAAACCTTTGCACAATCATGGTTTCAGCCTCTGGCAGGTGCATCACCATCTCTGGATAGTCACCCATTCACCAGCGTCTTCCGTCACCTCTATCACTAAGCAAGATCGTCAGCTAACACAGCTAGTGCCTCGTTCCGACTTCAGAATTTCTCAGTTTTCGGGGCAGTTGTTGTTAATTGGGGGATTCTTCGGATAATGGGCGGTTGCTGTCAAAACCTGCTATTCAACCTCCTCTGCCAAGAGGGCGTACCGATGCTGCCTCAGATATTTCTGAGACAAAGGTGGAGCGCCCACCATTGTAACTTGGTCCAGCACCTTCACTATCACAAGCGTCTGATGCGTTGAGTAAGACCCTTGATCCAATTTCGAATCTGTTGAGCACTTTAGTTGCAAAGGATTTGATATCTGTATCAAAGACGGAGACTTCAACTACTACGTCATTTCAGACGCCCTCTCAACTGAAGGGCGTGGACTAATTGAGCACTGTTTCTCAACACTTGACTCGAGTCCCATACCCGCCATATGACCTCGCTGGAGTCGGTTCTCAGCCACTCGTCGCCATACATGAGGACCAAAAATTTCATCAATTTTTTAAAAAAGATACGTATTGCCATATCAATTTTTAAAAATATTATATATTGCCATATAAGCAAATATTGACCAATATTTTGATTTAATGCCACGTGAGCGAGACTAATCGGAACTATATGAAATCTTCCTAAGTCCTCGAATTGTTTTCATTTTAGAACATTGGATGATGACACTATAATAAAAAAAATTTTGATTGACTAAAGTGTGACAATTCTTTTCTTTCGATGTTATAAAGTATAATTAACCATTTCTTTTAGGGAGTGTATGAGTTGTGCAACCACTTGAGTGATAGTTTAATTGGTGAATCTTTCTGGGATCACAATTCTCCCCATTTCAAGGAATTTCGTCCTCGAAATTCAAACAACACAGTTTTGTTAAAATGTATTTCTTTCTCAATTACCAAAAAAAAATTATAAACCATCGTAAGCCAAATTTATTGTAATGGTTGAATTTTTTGATTATCCAACCCATGAGTGAGGAAGTAGGATCGGACCCTAAGCCTAAGTAAAATAATTTGATTGGATTGAATTAATGCATATTATTTGAAATTTTTTTATGAGTATGCATTAATTGCATTCAAATTGGAATTTAATTACGAACATATTGGAATTATGCGACGTCGTTTAAAGAAATTAAGATTTAAGAATGGGAACGGCCTCATCGTACCTTCTTCTTTCAAAAAAACAAACAAAATGTCTTCTGGTACGAGACGATCCAAGCTTAGCTAGTTCTTCCAACAAACATTCAAACGTTCGTCTCTCTCACGTATTCAGCTCTTCTAGATCAAACGGTTTCGTCCTTGATCGCTAATGGAGGCGATTAGAAAGCAAGCGACGAGGCTCAGAGAGCAGGTCGCCAGGCAACAACAGGTTCTCTCTTTGTCTTCTCTCCTCTCTCTTGAAGACAGCGAACCCTAATTTTTCATCAAGAAGCAGATCTAATACCGTTTATTGACATCGTTATCTATACAAATCTGTTGCGTTATCAATTTATTGATTTTTTTTTATTGTTTTCTCCAATCTCCGATTTCTTTTTCTTGCGACTCTCTATGTGTTTGATTATATCTATTTCAATCAGAGATTTTCTGGTTGTATGCATTTTTGTTAATCTTTCTTTAATCGGACGAGCTCTTGCTATCTGTTTGATGGGCGATAACTGGACTTTTCAGTTTTGTCGTTTCAATTTGGTGGAAATGCCTTTTCTGTTTCAAATTAGATTCGCCGTCATTTGTAGATTAATATCGAGTTTTAGATCTGTAAGTGTGTTGAAATTTGAATGAGATTGTTGAACTCCGATTGGAATGACAAAGCCATGGTTGCATCATAGTGGTATTATTTTGGAAAGTTGAAGAAATTACTATGTCAAGAGGGCTCAGGATTTTCACTGCTACCTATATCTCTCGAGTTCAAAATTTTATGTGTAATTGTTTTAGGATATCATTCACATTTTACTTGTTTACTTCAAAAGTATGTCTTAAAACAAGTTTGTAAACTTAGGCGGTGTTCAAACAATTTGGAGCTGGAGGTTATGGAGGTTCAGACAATATGATTACTGATGAGGCAGAACTCCATCAGCATCAGAAACTTGAGAAATTATACATATCAACACGTGCCGGCAAGGTTGTTTGTCCATCTGAGGTCAGTCTGTTTGTCTGTTTGTTATCTTCTTCAACTGATTGTGTTTTGTTTTCATTTTTAGCACTTCCAAAGGGATATTGTTCGAGGAGTTGAGGGATATATTGTGACTGGATCCAAACAAGTTGAAATAGGTGAGTTCTCCTTGATGTCATTGTTTGTTATTGTTCCAGTCTTAATGTTGTTACTCCTTTTTGACTTTGGGCCTTGTTCAACAGGAACAAAGTTATCGGAGGATAGCAGAAAATATGGTTCTGAAAATACATGTACCAATGGTAATACGTTGTCTAAAGCTGCACTGAATTTTGGACGTGCTCGTGCTCAAATGGAGAAGGAGCGTGGGAATCTATTGAAAGGTCTTGGTACACAGGTTTGATCAAAAAATTCTTTGTTTACCAGAATATGGATTCAATATCTAGGTGGCAGGATGTGTATCTCTTCATTTTTGTTCTACAATGCACAATTCTCTAGCATTGACTAGATGGCTCTTTTCCTATGAGGTTTTCTACAAACTATGCATTTGAGTGGAAGTTATCATCATATCCATTCAGATTGACGGTTATGCTTCACTTTCTTTTGAAGACAAACCTTTCACTAGCTTGTTACACTCGCAAACGTAGGTTTTTTCTCAAACTTTGTTTGACATCATGTTGGATCTCGCCCTTGACTTATACTGAAGTACCGAACCACCATTACGCTTTTTCAAATTTATAATTAAATTAGTAATCTTATAAGTGGTTTGTGTTCTATCTGCCAGAACTAATCATTCTACATTTTTGCCTCATCTACTCTGTTCACCTAATCTTTGGTGCTTTGACCCTTTTTTCAGTTATTATCACCGGCTATTGGGTCTCATGTTTAGTTGCAAAATTCATTTGGTCTATTCCCAGTGTAGAAAATGAAGAGATGGACAATAGAAAGTAGATGTCACCTCGTTACTATTACATAATTCTTGGTCAGGTCAATCTACAATTATGTTACTGTGATAATTTGGGTGGAAATGATTTAGTAACTTGTTTCCAAGCATTTAGCGCACTGAAACGCGCTTCTCCTCTATGCTACCTAGGCCGTTGGGCCATGGGGTCCATTCTATCCCAACATAGGGAACAAAAAAGAAGGGGAGCGATTAATTACAAAAGCAGCATTAATAGGTGACAGTGATTGTCTAATTTGTTTCAACTATTGAGCATAGTGAAATGAACTTCAAACCCGCACTTCCTATGGGATGTCAAGGCCACATGTACCTGCTTAAGGTTAGGATTCAAGGAGAGGTGAAGAAGAATGTGGTTGCATGATAAGTCTTCACATTTTCTATAGGAAGCACCGATTTTTTCACTCTTAAAAGTTCCGAATTGAATCCGTGACTTTTTCCAAAATCGAAAGGTCTAACAGTTTATATTGAGCTTGGTATTGAATTTCCGTTGGTTATATTCTTGAAGACATTCTGTTGATGTATATTTCAGCATTTGGCTATGATATTCTGTAAATGTTAGTAGTCTTATTTATGTGGTTGATTAGCAGTGGATTCTTCTTGTTAGGTTGCTGAACCATTAAGAGCTATGGTGGTGGGAGCTCCACTGGAGGATGCTCGTCATCTTGCTCAACGATATGACAGAATGCGACAAGAAGCAGAGGCTCAGGTAACTATTCCCAAAACTGGCATTTTACTTGGCTCCTTGATGGTTCTTGGAATTAACACTTTAGATTACTAGTTACTTTTCTTGGAAATTGGCTCTCTTAATTTCTTTATAGGCGAACATGTGGCCTAGTGATATAGAGTTGTAGGACAAGTTCAATTCCTGGAAACAACTTCTTAACATATTATGTGGGGATAACTTCTGCGTACATCTTGCTTGTCCCCGACCGTGCCCACTATGGGAGTCTTGGGTGTGTGAATTGTTTACCTTTTACTGGAGAGATGTCTACCATTTTACTCCTTTTTATGGCTTAAGATCCTATTTGCGGAATTGCCGAGTGTCTAACAATATGATTTTCAAGCCCTAGTTGATAAGCTTCTAACAAGAATGCAAACCTTGACAACTAGACAGGCAATCGAAGTTTCCAAGCGCCAAGCTAAAGTGAGAGAGACGCAAGGCAATGGTGAGAATGTCATGAAATTGGAAAGTGCAGAAGCAAAGCTGCAAGAGTTGAAAACCAACATGCAAATGTTGGGAAAGGAAGCTGCTGCAGCGATGGCTGCTGTCGAAGCACAACAACAGAGGTTGACTCTCCAGCGACTTATAACTATGGTATATTAATTTTCTTCCCATAAATTCTATTCGATTCTTAATGGTATGTTGATATGAAGCTCAGGCTTTATCATTTTTTTCTGTACTTCTTAATTATGGATTTAAGGTTGAAGCAGAACGTACTTACCATCAGAGAGTTCTTCAGATGCTTGACCAGCTTGAAGGCGAGGTAGGAAATCATTTTATGGTGATGTTTTCGTCAAGTTTTGCAGTCATTTAATCTAAAAATTACAATGGCATGGCTCTCTACATCAATTTATGACTGATGTATCTGTAATACGTTCTTGTAATAGATGGTATCAGAGCGCCACCGAATTGAAGCATCTCCTAGCCCAACTGTTGAGAATAACATGCCACCACCACCACCACCTTATGGAGAAGTTAATGGCGTCTATGCTTCTCAAACACATAATGGGTCAACAGACAGCATGGGCTACTTCTTAGGGGAGGTTAGCATTTAAGTTGGACCTTTTTGGTAGCAATGATTGGCACTGATAGAAAGGGCAGCTACTGATAATCGATATTTGTTTATCGTTTGATGCTCTGTTGCAGGTTGTGCATTCATATCAATCTGAATCTGATGTGGAGCTCTCACTTTCTGTTGGTGATTATGTTGTTGTGCGGAAGGTTTTACCTCTTGTTTGACCTCGAGACTTCAATTTTCTTCTGCGATTTCTCTCTGCATATTCTTTTCTTTATCTACAAAAATCTCAACGATTGCATTCTTGATAGGTGACAAATAATGGCTGGGCTGAAGGGGAAAGTAAAGGGAAAGCTGGTTGGTTCCCTTTCGGATACATTGAGAGACGGGACCGTGTTCTTGCCAGCAAAGTGGCTGAAGTGTACTGAACTTTTGCCACTGGGTTTTTGCTTCAGGGATTTTGTACGTGTGTATTTGAAATTGTAAGGTAGGAGGGGATGTTGTCAAAGAAGAGCAGAGTTCTTATGTTTATGGACTTCGATATGTTATACAGATTTGTGACAATCTCCCTTTTTTTTTTTTATATTTCTTTAACCTCAAATGTCATACGAATGCCTTTCCTTGTATTATTTATTTATTTTTTGGTGCAAGGTTGTAATCTCGTCTGTTGTGCTTAGTTATCAAATATTGGGACTGATGGCTTATAAAAAAAATATATTTGATGAGTGATCTGTGATCCAACATTACAAGTGAAAGGCCCAGTTTGAATTCCTACTATAAATTTCAATCTGTAAGAGGCTTAGAAAAGGTTTTTCATGGGCCGGGCTTGCGTTCTTCATTAGGCTTGAATTCTTGTTGGGCCGAGTTTAGGATAAGTACAGTAAACTTTAGTCCTGCTCGGCCTCTTGGATTCTGGCTCGATACTTTAGGCAGGCCAAGTCCAACACTAGTGGGTTCTGGGCCTCTAGCCCAACACTTGTAGCCCAGACTGGCCCAGACTGTACTTATTTTAAGCTCGGCCCTCTTGGATTCTGGCCCGATACTTTAGGTAGGCCAAGTCCAACACAAGTGGGTTCTGGCCTGACACTTTTAGGCCCAGACTGGCCCAAGCTTGTGCAATCCCAGCCCAGCCCATGATCAGCTCTACTTGGAAGTCGGTAATTAATTTTGTTAAAAGACCTTATAGTCATCAAATTAAGGCAGCCCGAGTCCGACACTCTTGGGTTCTGGCCCAACACATCCACCCTCAGCCTGACCCAAACTCGTGCAATCCAAGCCTGGCCCATGATCAGTTCTACTTGGAAGTCCCACATGACGGTAATGTTGTTAAAGAACTTCTGAACTTCTCTCAGTCATCAAATTCTTAGTTTTAACTTCTAAAAGCAATAATCAAATGACCAAATTTTGATTTATTAGTTTCATAAACAGTATTCTCATACTCCCGTTGCCCTCAAGTCTCAAAAATTGAGCTCAAGTTCTGTCCGCAACCATTGTTACTTTAGACTGAGCTCTGAACTGTATACAATTACAATATCCTCAAACATTGTTTAGACCCTATTACTTGTTCTTCCAACAAAATATAGAAAGAGAGGAAAATTTAAGGGAACCAAATACTACATTTCATAGCTTAATGCCCCAGATGCTAGGACAAGGTAGACAACTTGTATATTACAAACCTTCAGCAGATCAATGGCAGACCGAATATTGCATAATACATAATACGAAAGCAGAGTAACAATTCTAAATTACTTTACAATAATTCAAATAGGCATTATGCTTATTATATGATCACAGTCAGACTCAGCACCAAACCAGAGTTCACTTTTGCCTGCTGCTAATAATCTGTTCAGCCAATAAGACAAGTTTGACTACGCACTCTTGTATCACAAAGATACATTTCATTTCGGCTGTATAGTCCGTAGTTGCCATAACATTAGTTGAATATATAGTCAACGATCGCCATTGTAAAAGTAGGTACTCGAGCAGAAGATAAGGACGTCCATTGGAAAAGGATTGGAATTGGCCATTCTAGTATGGCATCCATGTTTACAAGAAACTTGGGGGCTGACATCCTGCACAAAAAAAAAAAAAAACAAGAGCCCTCACTTCCTTTTCTATTTTATTTTTGTCTATAAATGTCACTAGACCAACCATTAATCTTCTGTTGAAAAGAATAAATTCATAACAAAAAAAAAAAAAAAACTTACCCTACTTATTTGGCCAGTCCGAGGGACATATTGGCGATAAAGATGCCCAATACAATAAAAAGGATGACCAACTGCATTGAGGTTATACATGTTTTTAAAACAATCAGCAGATGTTAAAATAGTTTCGAGAAAATCACTAAAAAAATATTTTTCCAAATAAGTCGGTGGACATTCTTAAAATAATGATATCATAGCGATGAGATGATACAGGCAGAAACTCACCAAAAGAGGGGCATATTTTGACTCGCCATTAACTATGCCAGTTTTCCTGGTAGAATCCATAAAATATTTGTCAATGAATCAAGAAATAAAAAAAATAAAAGAAAAGGGCACCATATCTAAAGCTGGAGAATAGCCAAAGTCTTTGACAAACCTCTTATTTATGACACCCGATTCGCTGCAAGTTTTCTGTATTGCTTCCAGCCTGCTCAGTGTTTTTACTGCATTAGGATCATTCTTGTCAACCTACAGTCAGCAGTAGTAAATTTTTAGTGCGCAAGAACAAGTAACCGTGAAGAAATTTAGAAAAGAAGATGCATTGGTTATATCAAATTACTTCATACAAAAGTAAAAGAAATCTTCCTTTTTTTTTTTTGTAAAAAAATTTCATTTATAAGTAAGTACGTAGTTACTGCTATCGTCAGAGCATCTAAACCTAACAAACACAATTTCTTAACATATTAACATGATGAAGACAGAAAATGACTACAATTCAAACATGATAATGTTTCCAAAGAAAGAACACTCCTTGAGCTGTGTCAGATAACTAAAAGACTTAACTTTCGATGAAACTCTCTTCCTTTGTGCATATGTTATTCAATGCAGGCTGTAAGTTAATGTGTCTCTAATCAAGTTAGAATATCTAGATAGAAAAAGGTTCCCATTAAAAATAGGGCAGAAACTTCGTATAGACAGAATCAGGGTTCCAAATTCACGTTGGTAATTCCCTTACATTTGTAAGCCCAAGCATTATATTCATCTCTCGCTTAAAGAACAAGTATATTCCATTTTCTTAACCTTGTTTCCAAGTTAGACAGAATGGTAACTTGGAACTCGCCATCAACTACTTTAACGGTTTTACCTATGAGGCTATGAAATTATAGCTTGAAAGTCCCTTGTAAGTAAACAATACCTAGAAATCTACTTGAGATAATAATTTCAGCTCTATAGGAAGACATAATAAAATTTCTTCAGGCCCATGTTTTCTACTTGTTCTTCCAGTAAGTGCACACAATTAATAGATATGGTCTCATGCATGAATGCAAACATTGCTTTCCATGCAGGTCTTACTGGAAAATCACAAGGACAAATTTTTTTGAAGTAACTTTAAGAAGAACAGGGAACCTTCAGAAGTAAAAACATAAAGCTGTGGATCTTATTTGCAAACCATTAGTCCATAAATGATAGAACCATTATACCTTGGACATCAGCATTGAGGAAAAGTCAAAGAAAGCACCATACACATCAGGCATTGTCCTTGTACGGTCAATGACTTTTGCAGTGAGACCTAGAAACATAGCCACAAAGTATCCAAGACCGTTAACTGAGGAAATATCACACAAGGAACACGACAGTAACAACGAATGGAATCAACAACATCAACAATGTTTGATCTTTTATATGCATCTAAGTCTAAGAAGAATCAGAGAGAAAGGAGCATGATGCTCTAGAAATCATAAAAGATATCAGTATCATCAGCACCAAATCCTTAATCCCACGTTATATACAGATAAAGCATGATCTTCCCAGCCCAAAGGTTACCAAATTGCTTCTCTTTCAAATAACATTCTCTTGCAACAATAGTTCAATTTTATATTAGTTATTGCATGCTTCTGCACAGTTTCGCCTACTTTTTATTTCTTCAGCTAAAAACAAGAAATACTGTATTCGAATCTGAAACTTAGATATGATAAAGAGATTGAACCACGACATCTCAAGAAAATTATAAAAGTAAGCGTCATGATTTTTGGTGGTAATTTATGCAAATTCAGTGATCCCAAGCAAAGTGAAACCTGTGAATGAAAAAAATAACTCATCCAATCTTAAAGATTCTACAGGCCTCCTAAACAAATGTTTAGGTTACACATCTAACGTGCTCATTTTCGATTGCAAAGAAAATTACTGTACGTAGGTTAGATATTTTACCACGCCTCATCTTCACTACGCCTCTGAAGACTTCAATGTTGTTGTAGCACAGTGCCAGTGTTCCAATTGCCATAATCTACCAAAAACAATACACATTAACTGGGATACAATCTTCAAGAAATATCAATTTAGGCACATAAATAATGGATACATATCAGATTTCTGAACTATATGATATCGTAAACTTTCTCCTATAAGGCAGGGAACATGCTCCAAAAACTTTTCAATAGAATAGATGGCATACAGTGATGGCCAACTAGAAAATAAATAAACAGTTTCCGAATTGAATAGATGCGCAGTACAAATGATCAAATTGAAGACCAAAGCCCTTCAAGTCGAAACGGAAGAAATAAGACAGCCTTAATAAGGTCAAGGAAAATATGACAAATCCGAACTATCAGAGAGCGCCAAGGTTAAAAGGAAAGAAGTGCATTAATGTTTATTATATATAAGCTAGCTAAAACAGAATATATGAAATGTTAGTTTAGTAAGAGAGGACAAGTGAACGAACAAACGATTGAATTAGATGAGAGAGAAATAACAAAGACTAAGGTTATTAAATATATTGGCTCGATTTTCCATGATGATGGAGACATTAGTAAAAATGTATTTAATAGGATCAAAAATGGGTGGATGAAGTGGAGGAGTGCATATGAGGTTTTATGTGACCAATGAATCTTTCAAGGATGAAGGGAAAATTCTATATGTCCGCTACACGCCCCGTGATGATGCATGGTTCTGAGTTAGAGACAAGATATCAAAAAAAATACATATAGCAGAAATGCGAATACTTCGTAGGATGTGTGGCCACATGAAAGAATACATGATTGAAATGAGATTATTAGATATAAGATAGGAGTAGCACCAATTGAAGATAAGTTGCGAGAAAACTGTTTAAAATGGTATGCACATGTACAACGTAAAGATAGTGGTGTGGTGGTGAGGAGAATCGAGAGAATTTGTATGGAAGAGAGTAGGAGGCGAAGAGGAAAACCTAAAAAGCACGACTTGAAATAGTAATAAATGATATGGATTCAATAGAAGTTGATGAAATATGATCCTAGTTAAAAATGAATGCCGTAAGCGAATACACGTAGTGGATTCCTGTTGATTTTATCAAACTCATGTAGCCGACCCAAACTTTTGAGATAAAGGCTCGGATGATGATTAAAATTAAAAAAAGTGTTCACATATAAAATGCTTAAATTATAAGACACTAGAATGTGATATTTCAGTAATTTGTTGAATTAGAATCTAACCTGAGGGATGGCGCAAAATCGAAATATGGCTGGATCTCGCAGCGCAGACATATACTTTAAGCAATCCTCAGCATGGATCAAGGCATTAGTTACCATGTCATTCAAGCATTGGACTGACTTGACTGAATTCTCCTCATATTTCAAGTCCTACAATACCAAAAACAACGTCAACTTAGATAAGGTGAAGCAACCAGAGGGCCAAAATTCCATTCAAGCGAGTTGATAAGGTTAAAATGATCATATGAAAGAACAAACCTCAAGTTTGTTAACATATTTACTCCAGATCTCACGAGGCCAAAACATGCGGGACTTAGGTATCTCGTTTATATCCTCCAAATAATCACGAATGATGTTTGTTTTCTGTAATTTATCAGAAGCAGGAAGTGTGACATTATACTCGATATATTCAAATAAAAGTTAACCAGGTGGATAGCATATTGCTGGTTGATACAACAGTTCAATACCTGAAGAAATAATCCCATGGAATTGGAGAGAGAATCTGAAGCCAAATCTTCAGATCCAGAGGCATGGAAAAGCTTGGAAAGACCTAGCCCTACAAGTCCTGCTACATAGTGGCAATATTCATCATAGTCATCAATGGATTCCACCTGCAAATAACAAATATTTGTGTAAAACAAAAGTACCATTCGACTATCTTTAGTAGCTGAAATCCAAGGGAAAACTTAAACCCCAAAACATATATCTTCAACACTATTATTTTGATATATGTTGGCGTTTTTTAAAAAAAACCATCATCATCATAATAACTGTATGAAAAAAGAGAGACATAAACAAATCATCAGACAAGGCACATAACTTCTTTTTTGTGAATCTAGTGATTGTGTCTTATCCACAATTAATTGATTGCGTAGGTATCTATCTATCCATTGCTCCTGCTACATGCATCACTTACCTCCTTGCATATAAATTTTGCCATTCCTGCACCCATTCGCTGTGTTATTTCTTCAATGGCCTCCTGATAACTGCCATGAATACCATGGATTAGTTATAAGCATGCAGAAACCACTAATATGAAAGAAATCCAAGTAACGCTGGGTTCTAACTCCCCAAGAACAGAAGTTACCCTTTCCCAAGCTCCAGAAAAGCAGTTGAAACATGATGAAACTGGTCCATGAGCACCTTGTACTCTTTTGTGCCACCTTGTGAAAAAATAAAAAAGCAAATTAGCTCGAGAATTAAGATCGTAAAAACACCGTAAGACATAAAGATTATAACTTTGGTCCACTAGACTTGGACTTTTTACAGTGAGGAGAAAGAATTTTCCTAACCCCTACAAAATATGAAACAGTTTACACGAAAGCTGAAGCTTCTAGCCAGTAGATTTGTAAATCAAACTCAATGTGTTAATTCCTTGTGATAATAGAGAACATTACAAAAAGATGGAAATGTTAGGATGATAAATGACTCTTAAAGGGTAGAGAATTCCCCTCTAAAAGCCCTACAGGAAGAAGAGATTCCCATATACTATGAAATGTTAAAATCAGTTTTACGATTTGTGAAGATATAAACACGATGACAGTTCATATACACCATAGAATGACAATTAAAGCAGTTGCTTGAGAATCGAGGCATATACAAGTAGTTGAAAGAATTTATGTAATTAAACTTTTCAAGATACGGAATTAGATCCATATAATTAACAATAAAATGTAGGAAAAACATAAATGAGAAATGGGAGAGGGTGGAGTTTCAGAAACACTTACATGAATAATGCCAGTCTCGATCATATATGTGCTGATGAAAAGCTTTGAGGATAGGCAATTTCACATCTGTAGGTATGCTTGTGTCATCCTCTGAAAGAAACCATTAGAGCAAATTCAATAAGAGATAATATATCAACTGGATATAATAGCAAAAGCAGGAGATGATAAAAAAATCAAACCACAACCAGAGTGCTTTGAGTAAACACCTTCATATAACACCATATTCATATAGTATTAGATTAAAAAACGTGTAACGAAAAAAAAAATCAAAAAAACAGAAAGGAGATACTAAAATAGTTGCTGAAAATTGGCAGCACCCTGGACATGATTGAGCTCCTGTATATGACATAACGTGGTCAATAGCTAGGATAAAAGAAGGTATCTCATGACCTCTATTATCAGCGTCCCAATAAGCCGAAAGCCATCATTTCCACTCTAAAATAACACATATAGATCTATAATTTACTTAACATAAAAGCGATGGAGCAACCTGGTAATGGTGTATGCATCAAATGAAGCCAAAATATATAAAATAAGCACATTAAATCTCCAAAGATATATGTATGCAAGCTATAAGGGTAGAAACTTCACTAAGAGATCAAAATTCAATAAGACAAACTCTTTCGAGAGATGATATAAGAAAAGGATTTTGAGGACTAACCAACAGTATCCAGGGCTCGAAGAACCAAATAAAATATGCAGACCTGCAAATCATAAGAGATATCTTTGCAAAATTAGAAACAATATAGACGATGACCAACTCACAATGACGAATCACGACAGAATTGGCACAAACGTAAATAAATTCTCGCACACATGTCATACATGCACATATACCATACATACAACTTACAGCGTCGCGAAGCTGGGGACCGAGCTGTTGAATGACGAGAGCGAAGCTCCGGGAGACTTTAAGGAGCATAGTGTAGCAGAAGGCCCAGTGAGGCTGCGGCCGGATCTGCTTCTCCGCTTGCTTCGCCGCCATCTTCAGCTTAAACAGAGGGTAAACATCGTCAGGATGCTTCACCATCGTCCACAAACTCCCCATCTCTCTCCGAGATTCAGATCCTGATCTGGATTTCGCAGTGGTTTTTGTCGGTGAGAGGAAGGAATTGGGAGTCTAATGTGGCGTCTGCTCAGAGATCAAATTCTCTTCGAGGTTGAATTGAAAAAATGTAGATGATCGGATTGGTTTCGAAAATGTGACTCCCTATGTTTGGCTTCCTGAGCTTAAATAAAGCAAAATATTTGGAATATAGTGACGGTTTGAAACGACTATAGCGAGACTGCTAATTGGAAAATACCGAAATTGGTAAAATGGTCGACCCCAAATACGTTTACCATGAGAATGGGAGATAGCCTAATTGATTAGGTTGTCTGTCTAGAATCTTGAGGTTCAAGATTCTATTTTCACCGGGGGTTTAGGATTTGAGTAGTTTTTCATCCATTGTGGTGGCTTTCATGCCCTTCGGACATGACTTAGGGTATATTTGTTGGACTAACAAAAATTTCATCTCTGTTACACAAAAAATCAAGTCAAACACGTATCCCAATATATTCACATAACAAAACAATCTTCCAACACAATCACATAAGCAAAACGTAAATTTTTATATATTTCATTCCGTTGTCTCCAACAAAATTACACCAAAACACATAATCTCAATACAATCATATCAATAAAACATATATCCCAATACAATCACATCAGCAAAACACGTATTTCAATACAATCACATAAACAAAACACAAAATTCAATACATTTTTATTAACCCAACAAAATTTTACCATTATGATTGCTGTAATGCCATCTTTTTTTGAATAATATTTGGTGAGCTTATTGCATCAGTCAAATTCAAAGGAACGATAAACAATTGAAAATAAATCAAGTTGGGATTAAATGCATCATCATCAGTTGACTAAACAATTAATATATGAATAATATATTGGTATACCACTATCTGTCACGTCTAATATGGTAGAAAAACATTAATTAATATGAGGGAAATCGTCCTCTCTAATTGAAAGAGAAGTCAAGATTTTTGTTGTCGATCCAAGTTGTAATATGTGCGTTTGTTTTTCTATTCACTCTTTGTTACCCGGCGTAGACCTGTGGAGTACAGAATTATTCGATGGTCGTCCGACGTAATACGGTGTCATCCGGCAATAGTTTTCTTTGTATTTGTGTTTTCAGTTTTTTTTCTTATTTTTTTAATCCTCTTGATTGTACTCCATCTTTATGGTAGCATGAGTGTTTACGGGTCTCAATTACTTAATTTATTTGATAACTTAATAAAATATAACTTATGACTCTTAAACAAAAAACATTAACCTCTGCCCTTGGTAAATCTTTTTATATTCAAGAAAATATATGTACAAAAAAATTATTTTTACATGAAAGGCATGCATCTTGTATTAAATATTTATTTATGTATAGAATATTAAATGAAAATGATATGGATTTAATAGGAGTGAATGAATGTATGATCTATGATAGAAATGAATAGAGAAAATAAAATCATATGATGGATTCCCGGTGTCAACTCTAAATTTTTTGAAATAAAGGTTCGGTTGTTGATGATAGAATATTAAATGAAAACCTAGTCCATGTTTATGAGGCTAATTGGCCAACAACTAATAATACATTAATATATGCAAATATTAAACTATAATATATTAAATAACTGAAAAAAGTTTATTTTTATTATCCTAGATCATTGAGCCATAATAATAACTTAGCTCACGGATATCACAAACGGAGTCGGGTTATATATTGATCCAAACAGTTCCTTAAAAATTGTCCCCACCGACACATTTTTTATTATTTGTTGCCACCATCACGTACGTGTTTGCTCTAACACAGAAAATATTTGTTTTCATTATAAGAGGAGGACGAAGTGAGGCCAGCTGCATGGAAAACGTTTCTTGTTAGAGTCGAGTTCTAGAAGTATTCTGACGAGTTAGTAGGACCACAAATAAATTTCGCATTTACATCGAATATTCGTTTGTTAGAAAAAAGAAAGAAAGTAAGAAGGTTTTCCGGGCCAATCCACTTGAGATATTTTCATGATTCACGGATGCATAAAAATGTCGATGCATCTTTTTGCACAACTTTAGACGTCAACACCTTTTCCGAAAAAGTGACGTGAATGGCAAACTTTGATACTTACAAGAACAAGAACGAGCGGCCCTTCTGACTCAGGGGCACTTTGACGCTTAATCAATATCTTTCTCAAAAATCAATCTAATGTCTAATGACACAATTTAGAGTGCATACCTAGTATTAGGTAGATGATTCCTTTATAGAAGTTGGAGAGTGTATATGTTGAGATTTTTCTCATCAAGATGTTAATTTGATTTCATCATTGAGATTTGTTACGATATGACAATTCGTCTTGATCTCTTGGTTTGAATTTGAATCGTCCTGAGTTGATGCTAAGAGATTCTCTGTGAGGTCTTCCCTCATTGGGTTGAGTCTAGGTAGTTACTTTCTTAGATCATGCATAGTTGTTGGGTTGAGATTACGCGACTGTTGGGATTTTCAGTTTCCCACGTTCCCCTGTCCTTGAGTTCACGTTCTAGTTTGACTCTTTTTTGGATTGTCTCTAAGAAATCCTTCAATCTATATGGTATCTGTCATGTTGACTAGGCATGTCATTTTTTATTCATACACAAAATCACATTATTGGTGCTAATCAAAACGATGTGGCACATTTCAAGTTTCAGGGGTCCTATATCTGTGTTCCTAATCAATAAATATCCCCACACGCAATATAAATTGGGTATTTAAAATGTGAGAAATTTTTTGACATCCTCTTTTTTTTTACTGTGGAATTTTATGTCGGATCAGGACGATATTTTCTTATTAAAACAAAGAAGAGGGGGGCATGCAGTAACACAAAATTATACATCAAAGTGTGAAAAGTTGGCATTGTTTCACAAAAATTCAAATAGCTATTTTTGTGCAATTCACCTGTTCAGACCTAGAATAAGAAATGGAAGACATGTGATTGATCAGCTGCAATGACAACTGTATGGCAATTACAGGAAAAGTTAGCTCAAACTTAATTACATTTCATTAGTACAAGACAAGGATGTCGACTGAACAAGGCTTCAACGTGTACAAGAAATATCAATCCATGAAATCCTGCAAAAAAAAAAAAATTAAGCTCCCTTATTCATTTTTGCCTCTTTTTTTTTTTAATAATAGATATTTCATCAAGCATTAAATCTTATTGAAAGATAGTTAATGCATAAGGAATAATAGAAAATGTCTAGTTGTCTTGGTGGCAAGGCGAATCTTTGGTATGTGTAGGTTAGACGCATGTACATGGGTTCGATTTCGTACTTAAAATTGTATTCACGATTGAACTAAAACATGTATTGGGACGTACTCCTTTTTCCGGAGTTCATCATGCACGGGTGAGTCTCGGGCCGATTCTTGGATTAATTCTCCATCAAAACAAAAAAATGAACTTACTCACTCTTAATTATTTGGTCAATAGGAGACAATTTTTTTTTTGAAAAACTGCTAAAAAATATGTTTCGAATCTTGTGCACACATATGTCTAACCCAATCAATTGTCAACCGAGCCACCTCAATCATACCCAATATAATAAGAAGTATGACCAGTTGTATTGTATAATAAAAAATAAAAAAATAGCACGTTACGAAAATGTTTTCTAATAAGTAGGTTGACATGTCAGCTGTCATTATTTTAATAATAATAATATATATTGATAATATTAGGCACAAACTCACCACAATAAGAGGGCCACGTTTCGACTCATTATCTAGTATGCAAGATTTCCTGCTACATTAATCCACAAACTATTGCCGATGGAACTCTAAAGAGTAAAGAAAAGAACAGGAAGAAAAAAAATAAATCGGGGAATCAGAATTATTGTTTTCAAGCATGTTTCCTGTATTGTCACGTTAGGACGGACCATCCCTTGTCACGTTAGGACCATCCCTTGTCAACTTTTTTTTGGGTCAACACGGAAGTATTGAAAGCACAACCCAACATACTTCACCAAATGGGAAAACTCCGGGCCACGTGCAATATTTGCACTAGCGCACTCCACATGATGCAGTCGGAAACAACAAAGAAAGATTAAATCAATGTTATCAATCACACAAGTTGACAAACACATTGAAATCCATCAGAAAATAAGAGGAAAACTCTCTAAGGTTTCAATAGTTTTCTTAGAATGAGAGATAATGACCACTAGGGACGGCTACAACTCTAAAATGATGAAAATATAAAAATATAAAATTACGATAATGCCCTTGAAACATAAAACAATCCGTTTAACGCTCTAAACAATGAGATTTCGTGAAAACAAAGTGGGACTAACGGGCCCTAGTTCTGCTCAGATCGTTGTTTTGCTTCAAATAGTCAAATT
This sequence comes from Tripterygium wilfordii, assembly GCF_013401445.1. Lineage (NCBI taxonomy): Eukaryota > Viridiplantae > Streptophyta > Magnoliopsida > Celastrales > Celastraceae > Tripterygium > Tripterygium wilfordii. The sequence continues at coordinate 640,511 of NC_052233.1, forward strand.
TCATCTAATTATGACAACATTGTAAATTTCAATCCTACTAGCCGATTTTATTTTAATTGAAGCAAACTATCCAAATAGTCCTATATCACCACATGAGTTGGTTAAGTCCGCGGAAAAACACCAAATTACATTAGAATCGATGTTAGAACCTGCGACCTCTCATGCACATATGCTAAGATATTCAAATAGCTAACTTAATCATCCGAATCAACGCTTTTTTTGTCCCATCCTTGTCAACCTCTGTGTTCACAATCAATGAATATCGGATACACACAGCAACATCAATTGGAGATTAAAATGAGGGACAATTTTTAGGAATGTGTAGCATTGGGTGCTCCGTTTTCTTAGAGTGGAATTTCACGTCGGATTAGGACAACTAATATTGTCTTATTGAAAAAAGACAAAAGAGATCAGATGCATGCATGCAGTGAACAGTTTGGTATTGTTGCACAAAATTCAAATAGATATTTTTATTCAATCCACTTGTTCATACCTATAACAAGAAAATGAAAAAGATGTGATTGATCACGTACAATGACAACTGTATGGCAATTACAGGAAAAGTTAGCTCAAACTTAATTACATTTCATTAGTACAAGACAAGACAAGGATGTCCACTGAACAAGGCTTCAAGGCTTTAATAATTTGATATGGATTTCTATATAGTCTAAAATATTAGAATTCTAAATTAAATAATCTTAAATATAAAATATAAGAAATGAAAAATGAAATTTGACTACCTAATTAAGATATGCTTCATTGATAAAAGAGAAAACTTTAAAAAACAAAAGACAAAATAATTTTAAAAAACAAAAAAAATGAATAATATATTGGTATACCACGATCTGTCACGTGTAATACTGTAGAAAAACATTAACCTATGTCCTAGGTAAATCTTTTTATATTCAATAAAACAGAGAAAAAAAAATTAATTTTACACGAAAGCCGTGCATCTTGTATTAAACATTTATTTAAAAAATGAATATTAAATGGAACCCTAGTTCACTTTTATATATGAGGCCAACAACTAATAATACATTATGTTTTGCAAATATTAAACTATATATTAATTAAACAGTTTATGGAATCCTAGCTAGTCCACGAAAGCCAATGCTCTGTTTTTTTTTTTTTTTTTTTTTGTGTTTGTTTCAATGCGTTTTCACTTACATATTTTCATAAAATATATGTTGAAAAATTAAATATTTTCTCTCAAGAAAATTATGAATTTTTTTAATTTTTTTTTTGAGATTTTTCTTAAAACAAATGGAGTGAATTAACTTTTTTATTTTCATAAATGATAAGAGAGTTCCAAACATCTAAATGTTCGATGTTTAGAGGATCCCATTGTAATTTGGAGAAATATGAGGTGAAAGTAGAATAAGGATGTGAGAAAGATTTTGGGCTCAGTTAACTTGAGGTATTGTCCACACTCTAGGTCTAATGCCCACATGACCCCGTGGAGTCGTCTAGATGGCAAAAGGCTTAGATTTGTCCCTGTGGAGTAGTCTAGATGGCAGGACGAATCTTGGTATATGAGGGTTAGGCACACGTACCCGGGTTCGATTTCATACTTTAGATTATATTCATGACTAAATTGAGATGTACCGTTTTCTCTAGAGTTTATCACGGAGGGGTGAGTCCCAGAGTTTGCCGACTCTCCTCGGCATAGATTTTTGTTAAAAAATAAAATAAAATAAAATCTATCCATACCTGTGAAATGACCAACAAATTAGCTAGTGTTCCATATTATATGCAAATTAGACCACCACCTTGATGGAACCCTCCCTAGTCCACATTTATGAAGCCCACAACTAATAATACATTAATGTTTGCAAATATTAAACTATAATATATTAAATTATTGAAAAAAGTTTATTTTATTATCCTATGTAATCAGTAATCACAAACGGAGTCAAGTAAGTAAAATTTTTCAGTTCCATAAATTATAAAAAAAAGAAGAAGATCCAAACACTTTCCTTATAAATTGTCCCCACCAATTGCCATATTTGTGGTGATCATGTTGAATGATTGCTCTAAAAATAGAAACTGAGAATATTTTGTTTTCATTATAAGAATATATAGGACCGAATGGACGCCCTCTAGTAGACAATCTACTGCAAGGTCTCTCCATCAATTCTATTTGAGTTACCAATTTTTTTTTAAAAAAATGCCTAAAAATGATAAATGCGACGCTAGGGAAAAAAAAAATTCGTTGACAAAAGATAAATACAAATATAAAGCATTTTTTTTACAATTGACTCAAACACCCATTTTGACTTGTTATTATTTTTTAATTTATTTTTTTTGTCTTAAAAATATATATATATATAATATTGATCTATACACTAAATGCTTTGCATTTACTATTTTTAATAATTATTTAAGCCTCAAATAGGCCCCCATCCCCATCCCCATCCCCTTCTCCTCTATTTAAAAAAAAACACACACACACAGAGTTTCACTGGTCAACATTTTCGTACGCTTTACAAAAGTGAGGCCAGCAGCTGCGTGGAAAACGTTTATTGCAGTTGCTATTTTAGTTATTTAGAGTAATGAGTTCTAGATGAGTTCTAGAAGCATTCCTAGAACCACAAAAGTTTTTCGCATTTATATATTGAATACTATTTGTTTGTTAGAAAAATATCTCAAATCTCTTACCCCATTCAAAACCCCCATCCATCTAGTGGTTACCAAAACCGTCTATGCTCCGATACAATGTTCTAATTTGAAGAAATTGAAAAGGGTGAGAAGTATGAGGAAAAAGTACGTAGAAGGAGGTGAGAGAGATTTTGGGTCCAATTCACTTGAGATATTATCCACAAGTTAGTTTTGTCATTCTAAAAAACGCTCAAGTGTTTGGTGGGCCCAAATTTATATGTGTGCAAGAAATATCAGTCCATAAACATCCTGCACAAAAGAAATTAAGCTCCCTTATTCATTTTTGCCCCCTTTTTTTTTAATAATAGTTATTTCATCAAGCATTAAATCTTATTGAAAGATAGTTCATGCAAAAGGAATAATAGAAAATGCTTAGTCGCTTCGGTGGCAAGGCGAATCTTGATATGTGTAGGTTAGACGCATATACCCGAGTTCGATTTTGTGCGTGAGAATTGAGATCATGGTGTCCCAAACCCATTTAAACCACATTTAGAAAAAAAAAAAAAAAAACCCCAATAACTACCAGTCTATTTCAATTTAAAATTATATTTTCGGTCCATTATGTAACAAGAGAGGTTAAATGAGTTAGTTATGTTGTTTATTGAAAGTGATTTGGCGGAATTGTTTTTATTACACCAACGTAATTAGTGATTTTGTATCTCAAAATACTAAAAAAATCATATTTAAGCTATATACGACATTTAACTTTTTTTAAGAAGGTCTCTCTTTTTTTTTATAGTTCGGTCAAAATCCCCAAAGATTTAGGTACGTCACTACTTGCTATTGTATTCATGATTGACCTGAAACATGTATTGGGACGTGCCATTTTTTCTGAAATTCACAATACACGAGTATGTCTCGGGGTGGACCTACTCTTGGGTGGATTCTCCATCAAACCCCAAAAAAATTTCTTAATTATCCAGTAGGAGACAAACTCGGTGACCAATATAATAAGAAGTATGACCAGCTGTATTGTATATAAAAAATCAGTAGATGCCACGAAAATGTTTTCTAATAAGTCGGTAGACAATTTTAATCAGTGGATCCACACTTACATCAAAATAAATAGAGTTAGACGGATCTCGCATTGGAGAATGGGCGAAGAGTCGGATGCAATAACAAAAATAACATGAGCAATCTCGAGTGAGTGAAATAATTGATTTGCAAGTAAATTGTTGATTTTCACCATTAGAGAGTGATTTGCAGAACTCCGAAAATCAACCAAATAACCAAACGTGCAAAACCAGTGAAGATGCCATATGACCACACTTTAGGCATGATCAGGAATCCAACCAACATCATCAAGTGCGTAAAATGCACCTGAAGTGTAAAGGCATCACTTCGCTTCAAAGCACAAAGGGAAAATGTCCATATTAAAAAAGTCCAAAATTGAGAAGATGGTTCACTATTCAGCTATAGGGCTTGAGAATTTCAAGTCCGATAATAAAAAAAAATCCATTTGGGCCTAAAATTGGGCCCATGTAACAAAGCCCACAAATTGAGAAAATAGGTCACGTTAAGTATTCACCAACGGGTATGGTTATGCTGAACTGCTGAAGGAGGTTTGTTATGTTGGTTGTGAATTTGAAATTGAAGTTACAAGGAGCTGTTTACACTCGAGATGAACGCGGTTGGTCATATTTTCGATATCAAAAAACGAGTTTTTATTTTTTATTTTTTTTTGCCCTCAATGAATTTCATTATTCCATTTATATTTTGACAAAAATAAATTTATCAAAAAAGAATGACATTGATGAAAAATACCCAATTTTGCTCTCACTTAACCACAATATTTCTTAACTCAACTCATCTCAATCGCATCGCTTCATCTCACTGCAAGAGTTCAAAACACAAGGCACCCCCAAACAGAATACCCTCAAACAGAATACAGAATACGCAAGCCAACGGTGCACAATTTTGTTACGTTTTTGCTTGAAGGGGTCCCAACTCCCAAGCCAACGGGTCATAATTATTTGTTCGTTTTATAAAATTTGTCCTCAAGAATGCGCTGGCTCTAATTAGACCACATGGACTTTGCCGTTACCTACACGGGCACGGCCCCTTTGATTGGGACGACAATACGGGCAACGAATTGTTAGGTAAAAGTAAAGTATGCAAATCCTACGGCTATAATTCAATTAAGTTAACGATACAAAGTGGCGAAGCCGCCACATCTCGACCAAATCTCGATTTCGCTCCTTTTGTTCCTTCTCAAAATTTTCTCATTCTCTCTCGAGGCAAACATGCAATTTAAAACCCTAATCCTTCCTTCTTCGATTCCTCTCTCAAATTCTAATTCCAGAGTCCTCTCTAAATCTTCCACACTCTTCAATCAATTGAACCGGAGACATATCTCGGCATTCCAAGCTCGCATTGATGTCTCTCGTTTACCTTCGAAGTTGCTCTCGTTCAAATCAAAACGTTACCGCGTTCCGCTTAGAAACAATTGTGGTAGCCCTAGTCACGAACTGGTTAGTGATAACCGGGAAATCGCGATTGAAAGTGACGGTACAGTTGAATTGATTTCATTGATCAAAGAGGGAGCACATGAAGAAGAAGAAATATTGGAGGTTAAGCCAAATGAGTTAGCGAATAAGAGCATATGGAATCAAGTGAAGGAGATTATGATGTTTACGGGACCCGCCACGGGACTTTGGATGTGTGGACCGTTGATGAGTCTCATTGACACCGCTGTTGTTGGTCAGGGAAGCTCAATTGAACTTGCTGCTTTAGGTACTGCAATGAAAAAAGTTATATTTGCTGTTATCATTGTTTTTAAATTCTGAGGAAATGTTAAAAGTTTATATGTGAAATAGTAAATTACTAATAGGTGCCAATGCAATGTATGAGATTATTTGATGCTTTTTTTTTTCTTTATAGCTGTGGATGAACATGTTGGATTATGCTTTTGAATGGGCAGGTCCTGCGACGGTTTTATGCGATTACATAAGTTATATGTTCATGTTCCTTTCTATTGCTACATCAAATTTGGTTGCTACTTCGCTTGCCAGACAGGTCAGTTCTTCCAAAATGTTAAATAGGGTGTTTGCTTTGACAGGTACTTAGATTTCTTTTTGGGTTCAAAAAGCTTTTTGCTCATACAGCCTTAACTGTATTTATAGGTAGATTATTATATGCGGTTTTGTTGGATTAAAGAAGAAACTGAACATTACTATAAAATTGGATTTGCTCTTACTTGGAAATGATCATTTTATCCAAGGACGCTCATGAATTATTTAAAAGTTAGCAAAAGCCTTTCTTGTACTGCAATCATTCAGACTCTGGGAAGAAACAGTAATGAAGTTAAAATGAGCATAATCACAATATATTGTTTTGAATGGAAATTATAATTTTATTTGAAAGGCATTAAGAAAGTACGGACAGGTATGCTAATGTTGTAAGAAGTGCTCTCCAGTCTCCACCGACCAGCAAAACAGAATAAGAGACAGACTATAAAACCATATGCTTTCAACATGGCTTATTATTGGGATTAAAGTGAAAACATAAACCAACTTCATCTTTTTAAGCTAGATAGGGATTTTCAAGATCATCAGTGAACTGGATTTTTTTTTCTCACTTGCGAAACCACAATGAAACACTTTCACAACTTGTGATTATATGAAAAGTGACATTTTTCAGTATAGGACAGGTGGGCTCCCTATGTCAAATAGCTTTGAGGGGGACTAGAATCAATGAGTTTGAGGCGGGTGGTAGGCTACCCTCATTCAAATTTGTGAAAAAGGGGACCTAAATATACTGTGGCTGAGCGGCTATTGATCCTGGCTTTTATTTCCACTTTCCATTAACTCTCTCATCAGGGTAAGAACTTCAAATGGATTTCTATGTAAGAAAAACATTTTCATTTTGGACCAAAGAAGTTTTTCATTTAGGGAACGATATCCTCGCAGCAGCTTAACTCTTGTGGGATTCAAAGAATAATTTAAGACTGTATTCCTTTATTGTGCTGGTTTTTTATTTTGTGATGTCGGGTGTTGGGGCAGCACCACAGAAGTACGCAAACAAAATGTCAGATATATTTGGGTTAATATCGTGCTTTGCACTCTCTTATCCTTGAATTTTTCCAGGCTAAGGTGATAATCTCAGCTGCTCGGCTTTACATTTGGTAATTCAGAGGGAGCACATGATCAAGTCTTTTCATGTCCTTAGTCATAGGCCTATTAGTGGAAGTCGCTGAATATCCCCAATTTTGAGGCTGGATTTAGAGCTCGTTCCAGCCATGAAATATGCCGAGGAACACAGCTTTTGGTGCAATGCAGGCAAGGCCGTGTAGATCTAGGCCACGGGCCCACAGCAAGAAACTTATACACTATCGTGTTCTTGTTTTTGTACTTTTTCTCGTTGATGTAACACATTGTTAATCAACATACTGACCTATCCCCCAACCCGACATACAGCCCACCCACAATGATAATAATTGTAGAATTTCTGACATCAGCGTTCATAGGTGATTTGATTCGTCTATTATAGCTTCTTTATAGAGATAGTAATGACTGTTGCTTAAGTGGGTACTTGGTGATGGTGCAATGTGTTGAAATGACGACTGGAGATATTAAATTGTTTATTTACTCTAATAGGATATGTTGCTACTTTATTCCCTTTTGATTGTTTATGTCTACCTAGGTCTTCATTTTTTAATTTTCCCTTTAAATTTGAACTATGGTGGATAGTTATTTGTCTAATAGATTCTTTCCCTCCCTAGCTTTTATGCATCCTGTGCCAAACTTTTATGAGTTCAAACTATTTGTGCAGGATAAAAATGAAGTGCAGCATCAAATATCTATACTGCTATTTCTTGCGTTGGCCTGTGGCTTCTTCATGCTATTGTTTACAAAATTTTTTGGTCCATGGATGTTAACTGGTAATTGACGTGTAGAATCTGATTTCTTACATTGTAAAAGAACTGAGTGCTCGATTATTTTTGGTATTCATTTCTTGTGCCTTCTAACCTACAAAAGACAAAAAGAATTTCTGAAACAGAAAGTTTTGCCAGGGCCAATTAAAGATGATTAATTTCCCACTTCTGCTTTTTTCAGCTTTTACGGGACCAAAGAATTTGGATATCGTACCTGCAGCAAATACTTATGTTCAGGTTCAATTTCTTCTCAATATTCAAATGTCATTTTAGAATTAAACAATGTTATTGTATTATTCATATGCTCGTGCATAAACTGTGTTTGTTGTTGTTAGATTAGATCGATCTTCACTTAAGGCTGTGCTTTTAATGAACAATAGCCAAGCAATGGCATGCCTTTGGAAAAAATTGTAAATCCAATTTGCAAAATAGAGAGGATAGGATATTATGAATCCCCTTTATATTTTCATGGGGTTGACCGCTTCACTTCACTTGCCTGGAGGGTCCCATATGCTTGTGACTTACCTTCAAGGCTTCGACTACAACTTGAGAGACACTTGTCTCCTGCACTGACATAGTTGACACTATTTGACCTACGAAGTACATCTTTTCCCTGCAACTGCTTTTCATGTGAGCCAATAGTTGCATAGAATTCTGGCTACACTTCTGGAGCACTTTTGTTCCTGGAATACGAAAGCCTATAACAGGTTCATGTTTTTTTGGGAATCACCAGGTGGAGGGGATTGTTTTTCTCCTTTACTATCATCACATATTCCCGGTTTTTAATTCAGCAGAAAGTTTTTCTTACTCAATTATTCTACACTTAATGTCAATCACATTGCCTATTGAACGGATTCTTTTCTGTTGGTAGATTCGAGGATTAGCATGGCCTGCAGTACTTGTTGGATGGGTTGCTCAAAGTGCCAGGTGCGATATCATTTAACCATCCTTTGTCTGCTGAGTGAGCTGGGACTGGGAGCATCGTTTCAATTCTTGACTTGGCTGTTTAATACTTATCAGCTATATTAAAGTTTTAAACTCCTCAACTATATTTGCTGAAGGCGCAGTAAGCCAGCACCGCAATTGTTTCCCCTAAGAAAGAGAAATTTCATCTCTAAGGAATTAAGGATATATGGTCTACCTCTCCACCTTTCCTTTCTGAAATTCTGAAATCACTTCCTAGTTGCAAATGAAGGTTTGCAAATTCATCTTTCACAACCTTACATTTGAATTTCTACCTTAAAGAGATTTTGACCTGAATGTTCCTTACCTGAACTGAAACTCATATTGGATTTTTTAATGTTAGCATCTTATTTTTACTGGGTAGATTTGCTATCAGGAGGTTATTTCTCACCATTGAACTTAAAGATCGGTTTTTACTTGATCTTTCTATTATGACATTCCTTTTTCTCTATCCAGCCTCGGCATGAAAGATCCGTGGGGACCTTTGAAGGCCTTGGCAGTTGCCAGTGCTATAAATGGCATTGGTGATGTGGTCCTGTGCAGTTTGTTAGGCTATGGTATTGCTGGTGCAGCATGGGCAACAATGGTTTCGCAGGTATGCTTAGTGAACATTTGAGTTCTTATCTCTTAAATATGGTTTCAGTTTATTTTTACTTTCAAGTATGCTTCCTTTATTTTTGTATTGCCACTCACCAGCGTAAGTTTTAGGTTGTTGCAGGTTATATGATGATTGAAGCTCTGAACAAGAAAGGATATAATGGATATGCGTTCTCTGTTCCTTCATCCAACGAGCTTCTCACAATATTTGGTCTTGCTGCTCCTGTGTTTCTAACAATGACAGCAAAGGTTAGATTCTCTTGATCTTATGGCTGCATCTGGTCTGATGGGGCTATTTCAATGCATCTGATATTTGCTAATGGTTTCAGGTGGCATTTTATACCCTCATCATATATTTTGCTACATCTATGGGTACACATACTGTTGCTGCTCATCAGGTTACTTCAACTTGTACATTGGGTTAAAGTCTTCTATGGTTTAGCTTTCTACCTGCCAAAACTGATGCTTGCTTTGGCAACTCACCATTTCCTCTAGGTTATGCTACAAACATATAGCATGAGTACAGTGTGGGGTGAGCCTCTCTCTCAAACTGCACAATCGTTTATGCCTGAGTTGCTATATGGTGCAAATCGAAGCTTGGAAAAGGTTAGTACATATATATTAGCTGGCACTGCAGTCATTAAATCTTGCATTCATTGTTTGCCACCAAATTCATGTGACAACTGAAAAGTTTTAATCTGTGTTGTTAGGGTTGCCACTTGTAAGAAACTCACGACCCTCTTGCCTTCTACAGTCTACCCTCATTTCTTCATATGGAATTTCAGATTTAAATATCTTCATGAAGTTTTATTGGTTTGAAGTTTTCTGATGAAATGTCGATGACTTAAACAGGCTAGAATGTTGCTAAAGTCACTAGTGATGATTGGAGCTACACTGGGATTGGCATTAGGCATCATTGGAACATCTGTTCCTTGGTTGTTCCCCTATATCTTTACACCTGATCAGAAGGTCATACAAGAGGTTAGTTATTTTTTGAAGAGTAGCATACCTCAGTTTCTTCTTTCCTTTATTGTCAGCAGGAAATGGGTCAGATGGATTGTATTGCTCTATTGTAAACACTGTCAATATGTTATTAGATCACAGAATGTCACCACTATTTCAATAGTCGGGCAAGTGGAAGTTTAGTCCCAAGTCTAACCCTCTGAAATAATTGTAGATAGAAAAGTAGCATCTTTTTGGTCATTTTGTTGATGGAAATTTGAATTAATTTTAAGTATCTAATGGATGTCAATATCATATTGATTTATCTGTACTCTATGGGATGATCATATATTTTAATGATCTTTTCGAAGTTTGCTGTGTGGATGTTACAATGCTGACCTTTTGATACTATTACAATATTCTTATGTCCATACAGATGCACAAAGTGTTGATACCGTACTTTCTTGCATTGGTTGTGACACCCAGCACTCATAGCCTTGAGGGAACATTGCTGGTATGTTAAGTTAGACTTCAGTTCAAATGTTCAGTTAAACAACTTATTTCTATGAGCCATTTATTTTGGACCAAATTTTAGTGAAAATGTTATTATAATGCCTAAGCTAATGTTTTCCTAGAAGTCATCCTCAGTCTGTTGCTATTTTTATCATGGATTTTGCTTGAATATGAAGTTGGAGTATAGGTTGTTTTTGTGCGGTCTTAAATTTTCTTTTCTCATGATTAATACCCATGGCCTAATTTAGCTGGTTGTACAGAGATTTAAGATGTAAGGAAAGGTAGTGCGAGTGTAATTTAAGATGATTTCATGCTTCCTGGGTTAGATAGCCAAATCCCAACGGATATACACATTACATTTCTGAAACATAGTTCTCTTCTTTCCTTGTTTATCAAGGTCGAAAAGGCGAAAACAGAACAAATTCCTGGCTGATGAGCCAAAATGTTTGCTGGATCTATTTTGTGTTGTACTATTGTTTATAATTTCAAAGTTTGTCCCTTGATTTGATGGATTGTGTTAAGCAAATGTGAGTGCCTTGATGGCTAGTTTTCTGTTTGAGGCCTATCAAAGGACAGCTTCATTTACAACGTTCATGCTACACTTTGCACTGCCTTCCACAGCAAGACCCTTTTTACACAAATAATTAATTGGAAACAGAAAATTTCCCATAAAGGCCCCCTATAAACCGCGTTTCAATTGATTTCAGTAGATTTGTTTGGCAAGAATTATGATATTAGTAAAGAGAATCCCAATCTTTTTTGTAAAAATAGTCCAGTTGACAATGGTGATAGATCCAAGGCTTCATATGTTAGAATGACGCACTCGTGAAGGAATGTATGCCAAGTCATAGTTTTACTTTGTACATTACAGCATGAACTTAACTGTTCATTCGTGCAGGCTGGACGAGATCTTAAATTTATTAGCTTGTCAATGAGTGGATGCTTTGCGTTTGGTGCTCTTGTCCTCATGGTAGAATCTAATATCCCAGTCTCTAGTTTTCAATACTTTTTTTAATAGATTTCTATTTGTCAACGTGTTCTAATGCCCTTTTTGGTTTCCAGTTTGTTAGCAGCAGAGGTTATGGTTTGGCAGGCTGCTGGTTTGCACTTGTCGGATTTCAATGGGTAAGGCTGACATCTGTAGCCCTTATATAGGCAGCCTATGTGTATTTTTGGTAATTTTAATGCACAAATTATGACCTTCCAGGCCCGATTCTCCCTTTCACTCACGCGCCTTCTGTCTCCTGACGGCATTCTTTATTCTGAAGATTTGAGCCGGGATAAAAATGAGAAACTGAGAGCAGTGTAGTCTAGAGAATCTCAAGGGCTCCCATGTATCAACTTCAGACCAGAATTCGAACGAAGCAATTGTAGTCTTAAGGATTTCCCGTCCATCAACCATCATGCTTCTCTCCAACGTGTTAAAAGTAAAATTACTGAAGATACTGTGTACTTGTCGTAGCTGCTGATGACGAGATTGTATCATTCTTTGATGCCTTGGTGAGGGTACATAAGAAGTAATCCCCACCTTGGGGCTGTGATAAGTTTTGAAATTCACAGCTAATGGCATTTGTAATTGCTGTTTACCAGGAGGTTACAAACTGTGTAAAAACGCATTAAGTTTGTAGGAGTACAGAGAAATTAGGGAAAAGCTTGTACCATTTGGTGAGTGGTTCACTGTTTCTCCTTGTGGATACACTCTTGGTAGTGGACCTTGTAATATTTAGCATCAAAAGATCTGTAAGCAAATTCAAAGCATGGGGATCACTCATCAGCATTAGTTGAACAAAATTGCAGATTTAAGCTTAGTATCGGTGGCGACAACCACCTGTAGGAAATGATGGATGAGAAATCATAGGTCTCGATCGATGATAAATTACGTGTTTTCCGGAACATAGAAAAACAAGCCTGAAAACACTCTATTTTTCAGGCTCGATTTTCCTCTCTTCAATGACTTCTTTCCCGTAATGGTATACTATTCTCCAAAGAGTTGAACCATTTTAACAGGGTATTGAGCGAATCTCTGCACACATTATCTGCAAGAAACTATTTGTTCGTGAGATTCACAAAATCCCCCGACGACCGAAGTGTATGGATTGAACCCCCAAATAGCATATGTGACTGGAACAGCTCTTTATTGTGTTAATACTTGTATTTCACATTAATCAGCCAGTTAGGTGTAATGTTATTAAAACCGTGCCGGACATCAGCCGGGGCAAAGGATTAGGTCATTGGTTAAAACAGTGTGTCATCGTCATTGGTTTTCGTCACCCTTACAGTTAGGCGTAAGCCACCGATGTGATTTATAAATAAAAATCAAATCACTCTCAATTAATCAAGAGAGTCATTTTAAAGGACAAAACTGCCTAGACATTAAGGATAATACATTTTTCCAATTATATTTTCCGCGTCACTAGTGACATAATAATTCTTTTAGTTATATTGCCCGCGTCGCCAGTGGAGCTTCACTAGGATTGGTTTGGGGTTCTGGCTCTCCGGTCAAAAAGCGAAATCCAACTACTATTTTGTCCTGCAATCTCTGTGCATTTATTGAATTATGCTTGATTCACTGTTGCTATTTATGGATCTTGTTATGGCTGCTCTGGTTACCCACCTATGACTACCTGCTCTGATCACAAGTTGCTTTTCAGGCAAGTTTTCTTTTCCTTTTCTATATCCAAACTAATTGGGTTTACAATTTAGGTTTACCTTTTATCACAATTCATACAGAGGAAATAAATTTTTGTGCGCACAAACTTGATCGCTCGAATTTAGAGGTAGAACAACTATCCAAATCACAAACTTGTATAGAAATTGTTCTCCAATACCAAAAAATTGTTTTCGTTTATCATCTTCAAGTTGGCATCTTGTAGAATAGTTTTACTAGCATACAAAAAAATAAAAACTAAAATCCCATCCCCAATTGTGTCAGTCAATCATGGTCCTACATCAAGACAGAAATAGAAAAAAAAGTAAGAGTTCCTACACGTTAAACCTTGGCGGCCATTATTGAAACTCATAATAATGCAGCCACCATGACCAACCAATCAAGCACGGAGCTTCATTTCTTTCTGCTCCAACCCCATAGCTGCTTTCCTGTCTATAAATTCTGTTATTTATTTGTTCTTATTACCCTCTTTGTTTTTCAGAGCTAAGAAAATGCATATCAAAACCCTTGTTCGCCCAATTCACACTCCACTTAAAAACCCACATCTTAAAAGGATCACCAATTCTTCTACTTTCATCAAGCCATATTTTGCACCTAATTTCAATGACTTTTCTTTGCCTCCACTCTTGAAAACTTGGACTCCAAAAGCTGGGTCTGTAACAGCTTGCATTGGCCACGGCCAGGAGCTGATTGACATTGTTAGTGTAAATGACGAAAGCAATGATTCATTACCATCATTTAGGGAAGAAAAAGAAGAGAAGAAAGTAGGAATTGAGGTTAAGGGAGAGAACTTAGTGAATCAGAACATATGGAATCAAATGAAAGAGATTGTGATGTTTACTGGGCCTGCCACAGGTTTATGGATTTGTGGGCCATTGATGAGTCTTATTGATACTGTGGTCATTGGACAGGGGAGCTCCATTGAGCTTGCTGCTTTAGGTACTTATTTTTCTGGGTTTTTTGGCTAAGTTTATTTTTTGTGGCTATTGCAAATGTAGGCTGTCTGATATACTCTTAATTAGTTGAATTCTGACTTTTGGATATGCAGGTCCAGGGACGGTTCTCTGTGATTATATGAGTTATACTTTCATGTTTTTGTCGATAGCTACTTCGAATATGGTTGCCACTTCCCTTGCCACCAAGGTTAGTTTCCAAAACCCATTTTGATGAGCGGCTGGTGCAAGCCTTTATTTTGATATGAGATGTGTGTGTGAGTGAAAGTTTTTCGTTTTACTTCTGTTATTTTGTTGGGGAGGGGTGTGGAGATTTTGATATCTGTTCCACATTTTTTGACTACGCTATATCGATGCAGGATAAAAATGAAGTACAACATCAAATATCTATATTGCTCTTTGTTGGATTGACTGCTGGGTTGTTGATGCTTTTGTTCACAAGTTTATTTGGTTCACAGGCACTGACTGGTAAGAGAATTGTGGAAATTTCTGATAATTTTTCTGAATATTTGACTACTATTCAGGATTCAGACATGACAATGTGAATCATGGAAATAAGTAAAAATTTAGTAGAGTTTATTTAGCAGGATATTGTATTTACTATTCTTTTTTTTTTCTTCCCTTTTCGTCATCAGCTTTTATAGGGCCAAAGAATGTCCATCTTTTACCTGCGGCGAACTCGTATGTTCAGGTTCGTTATCATTGTATATTTTTGTCGCTGGTTTCAGTGAATAGTTGAAGTTGTTCCTGACATTTTATGCGCTCTTCTCATTGTTACTGGTAAGTATTCGAACACAATTACGATGCAAAAAGATGAAGGTGTAAATGTTCTTTCATTATCAGCTTTTTTGTCCCCTGATCTCTTGAAAGCCAAGATTTCTTCTCACCCTTGTACATTGGTGTTCCCCTTTGTCATGTAAATGCCAATTTATTTATTTGACCTAAATTAGCTGTTTAAGGAACCTTTCTTCTTGTAGATTCGAGGCTTGGCATGGCCTGCGGTTCTTGTTGGATGGGTTGCTCAAAGTGCAAGGTGGGAATTCCTTCCCAAGTATCATCTGCTTCATCTATGGCAGCACTTTAGTCCAGTTGTTTAATACTTGGTTATTAACATGTGATTGTATCTAATTGTTAGTTATATGAGTCATGCTGTCGATGAAGTCATATTTATTGATATTTGTGTTCTGCTTTGGTCTTTCTCTTTCCCAGCCTTGGCATGAAAGACCCCTGGGGACCTTTGAAGGCTTTGGTTGTTGCCAGTGCAATTAATATCACTGGTGATATTGTTCTCTGCTGTGTGTTAGGCTATGGTATTGCTGGTGCAGCGTGGGCAACGATGGCATCACAGGTACGCTGAATGAGCATTTGCTTTTATCATGTACCGATTAAGATACGGGTTGTCTTCTCCTGACATTTGTTTCATCATTTCTTTATCATGTCGTGAACCAGTACCTACTTGTGTTATTTTTAGTTTACTAAACAGTAACATTCCAGGTTGTTTCAGCTTTCATGATGATTAATAGTCTTAACAAGAGAGGATATAATCCATATGCAATCTCCATTCCATCTCCTGATGATCTGCTGACGATATTTGGACTTGCTGCTCCAGTGTTTGTAACTATGATGTCAAAGGTTGTTGCAAATCTTGATTCTATAGACTTAACTGCTGAAGTTTTAATTTTCCTCTGCATCTGATCTGTTTATATGTATGTTTTAGGTGGCTTTCTTTGCTCTCGTTATATATTTTGCTACATCGATGGGCACTCTCCCTGTGGCTGCTCACCAGGTTACTCTAGCTGACTCTTGTAAATTTGTAATTCTTAGCCGATTCCTTTTCTTCTACTGCTTCTTATCTTTATAGCTGATTGTCGTTTACTTTAGGTCATGATTCAAACATTCCATATGATTGGTATGTGGGGCGAGCCTCTCTCTCAAACCTCACTATCATTTATGCCTGAGTTGATGTACGGAATCAATCGAAATATGGCAAAGGTTGGCAATTCTTTTGGTATTTGGTATGAATCCATGGTATTTTACAGTTACTTCTCTTTCTTTCTTTACAGAATATGTATCTTTGTTGTGTTTTTTGAGTTTTGCGTTTATGGCAAAAGTGTTTCTGATATCTATGGTTTCCAACAGGCTCAAATGCTACTAAAGTCACTCGTTATTATCGGAGCTATCCTTGGTTTGATCTTAGGGGCAATTGGAACTTCTGTTCCTTGGTTGTTCCCAAATTTCTACACATCTGATCTGAATGTTATAAGAGAGGTAGTTTCCTCATGTTAAGATTAATGAAGTACCTTTAGTCCCATTTCCTTTGTGTGCTGATACTCATATCTTGTTCCCAAACAGATGCACAAGGTGCTAGTTCCTTTCTTTCTTGCAGTAGCTGTGACACCCTGCACGGTTACCCTCGAAGGAACATTGCTGGTAGGTTTGGATAAACTTCACCTTTTCACAATTCCATTACTATTTTTGTGTCATTCATGATATGTTGCTTCGCTAAGCGATGCGATCTTACGGAGGGAGGGGGGACAAAATTTTTGGAAAAATCATAAATGTGTAGTATTTAACGTAACGAATCCATCGGCATTTTTTGTTCGAAACAAAAAATCAAATTTATCCGCAATCGGGCATGACGATCTTAGATCGTTAGATATAAACTCAAAATATTTAACATTTCAATCATGATGAATTTGATTTTTTGTTTCGAACAAAAAATATATCATTGGATTCGTTCACGCTAAATACTATACATTTATGATTTTTCGAAACTTTTCCAAAATATTTAGTGCACCACCTGTGCATAATGCACAGGTCCTCCCCGGATTCCTTATGAAACACTCAAGATGTTATCAATTCATTTGTGCAGGCTGGTAGAGATCTCAAATTCATTAGCATGTCCATGAGTGGATGTTTTTCTTTGGCTGCATTCGTGTTGCTGGTAAGGATCTGGATTTTTTTTTTCTTTCACTTGTATGGTATGTTATTCTAATTTATCCGATTTTCCATGCATTAGCAACGATTAAAGGAAATAAGGAATCCTTCTTGTGTTTGTTTTTCTTGCTATCAGATTGTGAGCAGCAGAGGATATGGTTTGCCAGGTTGTTGGTATGCAATTTTAGGATTTCAATGGGTAAGGCCTAGCATCTCCAGCACTGTACAACTAGCTTGCAGAACAAAAAAAATCCTTCTGATTAACTTGATTGAAAATCTTTTCCCATTTTTCAGGCTCGATTTTTCCTCGCTCTCCAACGTCTTCTTTCGCCTAATGGCATACTCTTCTCTGAAGGTTTGGACCCTTATCAACTAGAGAAGAAGCTGAAAGCTAATTAGTTTCAAGATGGTCGACAAGATTAGAGATAAAAGATCACTTGATGCATTTTAAGCAACAGACAATTATGTCCCAACCGTGGAAAACCTAGTTGTTGCAGACTTATGCCTCTCTGCCATAAGCGCAAGATCGTTGTAATTGTATATCTAAACAAGGGTTTGGAACTAATTGTCCAAAGAACAAATAGTTGTGAACAAGATTTGTAGCCTGTAGATTGAATGCAATTCATATAATTCAATGAACTAGTAGTTCTGCAACAAGTTATCTGGCCAGATCCATGTTTCTGGATTCAAAAACTCTCTCTAAGAGGCATTTGTATTCTTTGGACAAAATGTCAATGGTATGTATGGAAACAAACAATAATATTTCTGAGAATGCCGAGGCGGAGCGGCAACTACATATAAAATTAAAGTGAACATAAGAAGAAGGTCTTACCTAGGAAAAAAACCTTATGAATATAACATTCAAAAAAGTGTACACATGGTGTATGTGCAACTACATTTAAAATTTAAAGTGATCAGCCCCTAGTTGGGTTGATGATCCCCACACTGCCTGCCCATGTCCGTGACGAACTAATATTCAGATCGATCTCATTTGCTTTTCAGTTTATATCCTGCTGGTAGCGCCCTTCAAGGCCAATAACCCAGCTCCATAGGCAGCCTCTGTCTGAGCAGCCCTGCTCACAGGCAAACCGAGCACCCTCTCTCGTATCTTAGTCCAGTTCTCATTTTTGGCACCACCACCAGCAGTGAACACTTCATCAACTGGTGTGGCTCCGAGGTCCTTCAATAACTGGTATGCCTTTGCCTGAAAAGCAAGCAAATGTATGTGTTAATATCATATGTTGTGTGTGTTTTTTGACAATGTGAAAAACTATCAATGCAGAGTGTCTAAGCTCTTTACCTCTATGCGCGCAATAGATTCTAAAATACCGTGCAAGTATTCAACGTCATTTGCAGGGCGTGGATGTAACCTTCATAAGAATGTCAAGTAACTGGTAAGTCATAATTGTTCATGAACACGAGCAAGCCTGCTTGTTTGCATTCTGTAGAAAATTATGCCAGCAGCAAAACGGAACAAGTTCAATCATAAATCCAACAGATTTTGGTAGACTATTCAAAACGAATTTTCATGTAGTCAACTAAAGGGTCTCCATTTTTTTTTTCTGTCTAAACCTAGAATGACAAAACAAAATGCAGACTTGAATATTGCCTCCATATCGGTAGACAAGAAGGCGAATGAAAAACTTTGCATTTCATGGTAACCCATCCACTCTACATTTCATGCAGACCATCAGCAAAATTTTGTTTAATTCCTCATTTTTCTTTTTACTTTCTGCGTTCATTTGTTCAATTATATGAGACATGCCCATTGTCCGCCAAAGTTACCAGTTACCACCTTTCTCACTCACCCAATCGCCTATTAGCTTCTCATGATATGAATGTAGGTAACTAATGAGACGGGTGCCCATAGATAATGTGCCATAAGTCTAGTTTTGTGGAGGGAAATAAACAATTGCAATCAACTTCTAAATCTTCATACACAAATTACTCATTACGCTTCTAACATCATAACCGGACATCCAAAATACCATAATGAACCTCTCAGACCTCTTACCATTTACCAATCACTTCAAGTCTTAGATTATGTACCTGGGAACCATCTTAGGGTCTTGCACAGGAAATCTCTCACCTACAGACTGCAAAGGATAGTAGTCAAAAGGAGAGACGTCCATCGGATTGATCTTTTCACTCAATTTCTCTAATTGCTCATCTGTAAAAATTTGTCTAAGAACTGCTCCACCAGTATTAGAAGCACCTCCAACAAGCCATTTATCATCAAGCCGATGACTATACACCCCATATCGGGCGTCCTCAATCCTAATGGTGCTCAGTAATTTAATAGCAAGTGTTGAGCCTAAAGATGTGACCTGCATGGACATTGAAATTATCTGATTAAACAAGTTATAGAAAATTGTTCAGAAATCAAAACAGAGCCACAGTAAATACATTAGAGCCTGGCCTCTAAACAAAATTAATTAGAGCCTGAAGTGACCAAGCCAAAGAGTAACACAACAAATGCAATGACCCAGGCAAGTTCCATAATATTTTTCTGCAAAGTTTCCGAATTTTACATTTACACAAGAAATTATGCACATGTACAAAGTTGCAACATCAGCACTCCAACATGGAAGGTTGAGCTAGGAAGTAAAAAAGGGAGGCCGAAGAAAGAAACTTCTGAATAAAGATATAATGAAAAAATTTGACGAGGATCAATGTAATGGACCTCAGAAATTCGGAATTGCCGGTTTGATGATTGATTGACTTCTATTAGTCAGGAAATGCACTTAAGGTGTCAAGACTCAAGAGTCAGAATTTCAATCAATGGAATAAAAGGGATTGAACATCATATGCCTGCATGTATGGCAAGCCATGAGAGTACATCTCATGCTATAACAGATGAATTCCCTTCAAGTTTTATTCTGGACGAAGAAGAAAAGTGCTATTATATTCTCACCGCTTTCCCAGTTTGTGTAGCCCGTGCTGCGAGAAAGGCGGCTATGCTATCAGTGGTCCCCGTGCACACAACACATTCCTCTGAAAAACCTGCAGGGACGTTTGCCAGTAAACTAGTGGTTTCACAAACTGAAAGGCAGATAGTGAGGAGCAGTTACTAAAAATAATATCCTAATTAGAAATGACTTACTTGGAGCTAAATTCAGTTCTATAACAACACTATTACTCTATAAGAGCTCAGTGAAACTATCAGCTGTAGCTAAATCTAATAATGGGCTGCTGCCAACCAGGGCATGCCCCCCTTAATGAGATATTTCCATATGAAACATTATTCTATCAAAAAAAAAGTTCACTATGCGGCCAACATCACAAATCACAATCATAATATGGAATTAAAAAGTTTGTTTGAAGTGATGAAACTTCAACATAGTTTAAATACAAGTTAATAATCGACAGAAACAAGGAAAGCTCTTCCATTCTGGATTCTTTAAATACATCAATTTCTCTGTTGATGTAAAGGCAAAAACTTCAGTCCACTGAAGTCTCCATTTAAACTTGATATGGCATGAAAACCTCCACAATTTGACAAGTTCTTCACTGATACTCGAGCAAAGAAAAATTAAACTAACAAATAAGACCTTTGTGCTATATTGCTTCCTTACTAGGGCACTTGCAGTAGGAGTACATACCAAATTGTGCTCTGATATCCTCTTTTAAGGAACCAATCGAAGTTCCAGGAGCTTTAACTGAAGGCAAAAGCTGTGAATATGGCTGAGAGAGTAACCAGGGTGGATAAGAGTCAACTTCAGGATCATAGCCAACCTGTCAATACAAGAGAGTGATCAATTATTAAATACTTCTGCAGATACAACATGTGATGATTGAACAATGGGATTAAAACCCAATTAGTAAAGATGACTAGATAGCACCTTCAAAGCATTGTTGTAATCAGTCAACCCAAGTTTGCCATGAAGAAGCCACAACAACCAATCTGATTGATGTAACAACTGAGCGGAACTTTTCTTTGGATTGTCAGTGTACCACCAAGATACAAGCTTGCACAGTGTAGAGGAACCAGAGCAGACTGTATGATTTGCAGGAGCGATAGACTTAACAATTGGTAAAGCATCAGGACAACTCTCATTGTAGAGGAAGGGTCTGCATAATGGTTCTCCCGTGTTGCTGCAGCAACAAATTCAGTTGCACACTTCAAATCCAGTGTTGACATGACTAGGAAAACAAGCCAGTTATAAGCAATTAATTTTGATGGTATCTACCCGTCTAGAATGATAGTAGTTGCAGAAGTACCATCAATAGAAATAGAAGCAACAAGTGGGCGTAGATGAACTGGAACATCTTCTAGCAGCGAGAAAAGTGTGGTTTTCCATGACCACACCCAATCCATTGTTTCACCACTCTTTCTAGACAAGAGAAACAAAATTAACAGTTCTATTTGCCGGTGAAAGTTGAAATTAACAAACGAGTGTTATAATTTCATTTGCAAGGCCAATCATGCTCTTTCGTGACTTCAAAAGGAAAAAACACTCCGGTGTTTTACCTGGCACAATTTTTTACAATCTGATGCAGAGTTTCACAAGAGGATGCCAATGAGATGCAGAAACAATGTTGATGGACAATTTTTTACATCATATTGAGATTCAGTCTGTATAGTAATGCAGATAACTCCATTGATGGACGCTCTCACATTTCTTAGCATTCAAAATCATTTAATGTCCAAGCAAATTAGCTATTAACGTAGATAATAGCTAGAAGGTTAAATTAAGAGAAAAAGAAAACATAACATTACAGGCGCACACCAACTGTTTACATCAATGCCTAACTGGCACCTATGATTCCAATTTCAATCAAACAAAACTATAATTTCATCCAAACATAAACAATTATTAGCAGTATCAATTGCAGCTAACAATGCAGGCATGAAGTTAAAGAACGTTGGTTACCATAACACGTGGATACTCTCGCTTTCCTTCAGCATGAATGTCCCCTTCATTGTCAATGAGAGCGAACCTCGCTCCAGATGTACCAAAGTCCATTCCAAGATAAAGCCTATTCCCTTCTTTTAGACCAATTTCTCTCTGGCTACCTCCATTGCTGGCAAAAACCATCGTTCTTGACCTCGAGGGGTTATGTAACTTGGTCTTCGGAAACCACCACGGCGAGGAACTCACACTGCCTACGACATCAAAGCCAGCTCAAAAAAAATCAAATATAGAGTAACTACAGCTTTGACAGTGTGAATGTGGAGGGAGAGAGTCAGACAGAGATACCTGGATTTGGAGACGGGGAGAGTACAAATGAGAAACCAAGTCTGGGATGGCTGATCGTGATGGACATGCTTGAGAGTGAGGCCATCTCTACTCCTCGACTCGCCTTGGATAAGGTGAACCACAGGATTTTTTTAGTCTAGTAGTGTTGGAAATCTGGTTGGAAATTTGGAACGAATTATCTAACTACTTTTTTTGTTAAATTACCAAAAATACTTAGCCACGTAATTTCATTTTCGTCTTTAAATCATTTTTCCCTTTAATTTCGCCCCTCAATTATGAAAAAATATCTCATTCATCCCTCAAAAAATTTTGATGTCGAAATTTTTTTATGTGGAATCCCACTTGACATAATTTATACATAGTGGAATACACGTTGATTTCTACACTTCATGTCTTAATGTGATTTAAAAGACAAAATAATTACTCTTTTCATAATTAAGGAACGAAAAATGTTACATTTTTTTATAGTTAAAAGACATAATGTTGAAGTTGTCAAAGTTTGCTACATAAATTTTTTTTGATATGTCAAATAAATGTCACACAGGATTTTTCCGATCACTTTTCACTTGAAAGACAAAATATGTACTTTCTCATAGTTGAATGATGAAATTGAGAGCAAAAATAATTTAAGGACGAAATTGAAACCACATGTATAGTGTAGAGATGAAAAATGATACACCCCTTGTGATTTAGATCATTTCTAAATACATCCCGTTAGATTCAAATCATTTGAATGACACTCTTAAACTCTATTTAAACATCATTGTAGGTCCCTCCATCCATCTATTGACCGTTATTTAACTAATTGAAGGATAAAATGATACAATTTTGGGCTTAAAAGCAAATCAATGTCTACATAGGCTTGCTTTTAGTCAAGTGCTAGTAACTTTACACATTTAGCTCGGTTAAATTTGGCTGTGGCATCCTTTTTATAATGAAGTCTATAAACTGCATATATGAATATTGCATATGCAGACCGTTAGAACTTGGAATGTACAGCTAAAAGGATCATTTTACTTGGAATACAAAGGCCTTCTTTTTACAATCATTTTAT
Organism: Tripterygium wilfordii; assembly: GCF_013401445.1. NCBI lineage: Eukaryota > Viridiplantae > Streptophyta > Magnoliopsida > Celastrales > Celastraceae > Tripterygium > Tripterygium wilfordii. Next base: position 663,870 of record NC_052233.1, read on the forward strand.
CTGAGATTTGCTGAGAAAAGCTCAATCGCTAAAATAAAGATTTAGCTTATGAGTTTTCGTTGACTTAGTAAGATACGTTTTAAAGTTGTGAGTCTCGGAAGATCCTAGAATACCCTAAAAGCCCTGTGATGGGTTCCTTGATTCACCCCAGAAGGAATATTAGGGTTAACATGTTTGAAATTTGAACTTCATTGCAATGCTACAAGAAGAGGGGAAAAAAAAACAGTAAGGATTTGGAACTCTTACAAAATTACCACATCTGATTGAAAAGCAGACAAGAATGGTTAATCGACAGGAAAAAAAATGGACTGAGTACATGCCATCTGAACTTAGAATGGCTCATCTGTCCATCAAAACATCTCTATCCATCTCTGGCTTACTTTCAGGTCACTTCAAGTTGCCAAGTCCACCAAACACTAACAGAGCTGTAAGGAAAAGATATAGAGCAAGTTAAAGGGGGAAACTCGAGGGACCCAGATGGCTAAATCTTCTCATGAAATACAACTCATGTTGCATTCAAGATCTTGATCCTTCAATAGCAAAAACTCATTGTTAATCTGCTCAATGAAAGATACATCCTTTTCTACATGTAGGGTGCAGTCCAAATTTGACAGAAAGCATTGTTAGCAGCAGCAGATGAAGGATCAAGAAAATCATCGACACGCCAACCGGGTAATGTGTCCATCAAATACTCAGATATGCTGCTGGTGGAAACAGAACTGGTGTCACTCATATGATTAGCATCAGCTCTGGAAGTAAATGATGGAGATGGTTTCTCAACTGAAGGAGAACTGAAAATTTCATCAGAAACTGATCTGGGATTCTCCATGGAATGTTGACGGTAGCTTCTGTTCTCAGAGTTGATGGAGCCATTAAAGGATGATGAAGCTGCGTATGAAGTATAAGCAGCTTTCACCCCTGTGAGTAGAAACCTATTATGTTTCTGGGTATATTCATTGGCATTGTGGATTGGAAGGTCACATTCTCTACACAGAATTGCTCTATCTTCCTGACAAAACAGATGCGCTCGCCTCTCCTGCACAAACAGAACATCATTTCAGTTACAAAACTGAATTCACAGACAAGATTTGATAGAATCATTTCATACCCAAACTCAGTGAGACAAAAAATCAAACACCTGACAGATATCACAAAGTGGGGATTCTTTGAAGGTGGGTTGGAGCAGAGAGAAGCGAGTGTGCTTGCTTGCAAGCTTGTTTGCATGGTGGACCTGGTGGTCACAGGCATCACAAAGAGCTGCCTCATCAGAGGAGCAGAAGACAGAGGCCTCTTCTTGGCCACACACGTCACAGCATATCTTCATTCTTCTTTGTTCAAATCTAGTTGAAACTGGAGTTACTTTGGTACTATTTTAATATAAAGACAGAGAGCAGAGATTGAGATTGAGATTGGTGTTGCGATCTGATTGTGTGAGTTTAAAGGGGATACAGTAACATACAAAATGTTATGGGCGTATGTGCAATAGGGCGGCCTTGGATAAGCAGGCGAAGATCAAAGAAAGCTCTATAGGACTCTCTCTTCTCTTTCTTTGAATAAAGATTCTCAACTGTTTCTTGTTTTATTGTAGATCTTAACGCTTTCACTCTCATTCTGACTGCGCCTGAAGCTGGAGCAGGCGTGCTATTTATTGGTTCAGAGCCCATAATCTTCCCTCTTTCCATCAAATCTATATATACACATAGGCTGTATATATATATATAGGTTGTTGATAACCCAAGGAGGTTGGCGAGTCAGTTCTTGATATTCCATGTAAACCCATGGATTTAAGTTTGAAATCTCTCGTCAATACTTCGGGGTCACATTTCTCGTTAAAATTTAGTGTATCACCCTGATTCCATATAAGAAATTTATGAGTTATAGTGTATAAGTCTAGAGATTTACTCTACTGGGTTAGATTTAAAGGGTCCTACCTTAGAGAGATTCTCACGATATATTTTAAAAAAAAGCTACTTGCATTATCCGACCGGATTGGTTCTTGATAATTCATGTAAACTCATGGATTTAAGTTTGAAACCTCTCGCCAACACTTTGAGGCCACATTTCTCGCTAAAATTCTAGTGTATAACCCTGATCCCATATAAGTAACTTATGAGATTGTCGTGTATGGGTCTATCAGTTTATTCTGCTAGGTTGGGTTTAAAGGGTCTTGAAGAGCTTCCCACGATATATTAAAAAGAAAAAGAGTTGCTTGCATTATCCTTATCTTCCCTTTTTTTCTTTAAATTAGGACCATTTGTTTATGGTCTAATTCATTTCATCAGTGATAAACAATAATTGTTAGATCTTGCATCAATACAACAAAATCACAAGTCAACCGGATTACTGAATTTAGTAAATTGACAATTTGCCTTGTTCACACAGGTGCTGTAATGTTGCAGTAGAGCTTGGTTATTTGCAACGTGCTAATCATTTGGGTGATAGTGTAGCTGATGAATCTTTCTGTGGTCAAACCGTACAGACTAAGGAGGTATTGAGTTCAATTTCCGATGTGTGGTAGCAGTATTATTGTGGCCATATATTGAGATTTGACTCAATTTATCCTGTCGTCAGGTAGGAAATTGTTGTGCGTATGGGTCTGATGACCCGATTTAAGCTTGTATCGATTGTCCAAAGATAAACTAGTACGAAGTCGTTCTCGATTTATGTATGTCTGTGCAATGGCTAGAATTTTCAGAATTTTGTCAATGAATTCCCATTTTTTCATTTCTGTGCTACCAAAACTTGTTCAATATATATTCTGATTCATATTTCCATTTTAATTTATAGGAGAAGCATTGCATGACAAAAATAAGCACGTTCTAGTGAGATGGGAAACCTATACATTTTCAGATTAGTCACTAGTTGACAAAAAACACTTTTTCAGTACCCGGATTTGGATGGTCTTTTGCAATCTGGGAAACATAAAATTATACGTACATATATACATATATATACATGTATGTCTATGTGTGTGTGTGCAAGTTGTCAGCATCCAAAAGTGGTAAAGAGCTGAGAATAATAATGCTAACTTTTTCAATTATCGTAAAGTTTACAACACTTTCTAGTTTCTAGCATGTTGTGTGAATCACGTGGAAGACAAGGGGGTTTGGGGTTGTGTTTGGCTGTTTGGACATTCCGAATGCATCGTTTTTCGGTTGAACGCACCTTATTCCAACAAAAAATATTTGGTCAAGTGGTACGTTACGACATCATTAACCTTAGTGAGTTTGAAAACCGAGCTACTTCTACTCTCAATGAACTTGGTTAAGTGCATTTTCAACGTCAAAATATGAAGAATTCTTTCTTTTAATTTTGTCATCAATCAATTTTATTATCGATTTATATTTTTAGAACATTAAATTTATCAAAATTTAATTGATATCAATCAATATATAATATCTAATTTTATCATCTCGTTACAAATATTTTTAATGACGCACCAAACACTTTTTATCATCGCAACTTGTCTCATGTCATCACTTTTCGGAACTCGCCTCATAGTCACATCACTATACTAGGTCAAAACAAATACACTCCCAAATGCACCCAAGATTTAAGGGCACTTCTAATGGAAATGCACCCCTTGGATGGATCAATCATGTGGAAGACAAGATTTTAAAGGCACTTCTATTAGAAACGCACCGTTGTACGATAAGTACGGCCATTGGATCATCCATTAGTGTTCTCATGCAGGGTTTACGGGACATAATCACTCATATATGGCAAAATAGAATACTTGACAAACAATTACACTACTTCCTACCACAAAGTTTGGGCCGGAGCTACCTAACCATACACATTAATACATTATAATCACAGTTATGATATGGATCAAAGGAGCTGATATCTCAATTATCCCAATTGCTAAGTTGTGCACGCAGAATTTTATGTGCATCGTATGAGAAATGTAGAGTTCACGAATTTACTTGGATTTTGTACATCTAACTCAACTATTAGGATAACTGAGACACTAATTGTTGGGATTTTTATGATTTTTGTTATATGATCGATGCCACAGGATAGAGACAGTCACCGACTTACTAGTCCACATGGCCCATAGGACATGGACCTAATGCGTATTTAACACCGCTATTGGAGCCCACTAGGCCCAATACTCGTTCCTTCAGTGTCGGCCCAATAATGACCCATTAAGGTTTTGTTTTATTTAATTAATAAAAGGGGAAAAAAATAAATTAGAGAGAAAACAACGTGTGCAGCTTATCGATTTGGTTTGCCAATTGAACGGTTCTCACTGGTTTCTCCCGCCATAGTCCGGACAACAATGGCGACGCTATCGTTCTCTAAGACGCCAAAGGCTTCGCTTGCTCCGCGCCTTAATCAGGTGGTTTAAGGCCTCACTTGCTCTGCGCCTTAATCATGCCCTAATTAGTTTTCTGGATTGTTACTTGTATGTTCTCCCCTGTAATTTGTTGAAATATAGAAACGAAAGAGGAGAAGATGTTGGATGTTTCATAGATGCTGGGGTTATTTGGTTCTAACATTTCTTTGGTTTTCTTGGAAACCAAACTAGCTGCTATGAATAGTAGTGTTAAAATTTTGTTCCTTTTTTTTTCTTCCCCCTTTCCTTTAGGTATGGCATTGCGTTACCATTCGGAGTTCATTACTTTTTAGACGGAATTTTGGCTTTCTTAGGACAGAGAGTCTGCGGCCATTGTCTTCAACCAGTTTAATTGAGTGGAAGAGGAGGTATTTTTCTATGTATTTCATTTCTTGCCCTCTCCCTCCTCCTCTTTATGTATAGACGTGTATGCTGATCTTCAGCTGGTCACTTGACTTTCCATACTCACTTTATGATGTGAAAGCTTTCAGACTTGATGAACTTTGTTGTTCCATTGTATGTTACAGTGAATTAGAGTTTTGGGGTAGAGAGGGGACTGGGTCCTTTGGGTTTAAATCAACTGATTGAGTTGTTATTTAAATAATATATATAATTGAAGTATAGAACTGAGCGTACCTTAATAGACTAGACTAACTGGTTTAATAACTTATTTAATATGCTCACTACCGAGATTAGATTAGTGCCACCACATTGAAGCTGAAGGTTAAACAACCTGGCAACTGTGGTTTTGAAAGTTGAGGAAGTAGGGATGATTAAACATGAAGCTGTTATCCCTGCATGTAGCAGTAACTAGAGAAGTTCCTTTATCTCTCTGATATTGTTCGTTACTCTTTCTGGCTCCTTTTGTTTTAGCTTTTGTTCCCCCTTTTTGTTGGAGGTAGAAAGAAGGAAAGATACACATTGTTAACCATTTTATATCATTCATTCTCTCAAGTGTTTCATTCAAGTGTTACTGTTCTGAAATGCTTGAATTTTCTGAATGGAAGTTGATTGTAAACTGGTACGTATCAATTAAACAGGAGACATTTCATCTTTGCAGTCCCTCGGGATGCTGAGGAAGCATTTAAAAAGACCGTAGAAGTGGATAGGTTAATAGATGCGCTGAGAGATTCTAATCCAAAAGAGGTAACTAGACAGAGTATCTTAATGTTTTTTTGACTTGTTTCTTGTCATGTTCCTGAATATTGTTTCATGATTAATTGTTACTTCATGGCTTCTGTTTCTTGCTGTTTTCTTTTCTTATCACGCTGCTGTATACTAGAGTTAGCTTATTCTTCAAGCAACAATGGCTCTGTTGCAAGAGAGTTGCTTTGTTTAATATTCGAGTATACTTGATTTAAGAGGTCAAACACATACACCTTTCAGATGTTTTGTTTAGATATGTGTATGACTCATACCAGGCAAGATCTATATATTATCTGCTTCATTTGGGACAACTCAAAAATCAAAATATTGATTGATATGATTTCCAAAATTTTTACTATGATTGGATGCAATACATCTTGCAAGTGTGTAATTGTTAGATCATGAAGCCTTTGCATTGATTTACCATGTGCATATTGCAAGTAACCCTGTTGATATGGTTATCATGTTGACTACAAGTGAATACCATTAAGTAACCAGAGATTGTTTGGAATCAAGTTAACTAATACTTACGTAGGACTATTATTGCTCTTATTTTTCCTTTTCAGCTTGATAAGCTTGTTGTCGAAAATGTCCTTGCATTCAATGAGAGTTTCTGGATTCGACTTGCTGCAAGAACCGATACTTGCAAATCAGAGGATGATAAAGCACGGTTTTCTCTTGCTAATTACAATGATTTTTTGGTGATGTTTATGAATTATACTTCTGTTTTATCACAATCTTTTGAAGTGTTGCTTTGTCATTGTTTTTGTTCTCCGGCAGAAAGACTACGAGGAATTGGCTATATCTGTGATGAGCATAGTGGATCGTCTTGTCCATAAGACAAATGTACTCCCTTTCTGTTGCTTTAACATGGTCAAAGCTTTTTATATGGTTTCCTGCTTGTTTGATCAAAAAAATTCCATTCTTTTTTATATTGATCATGATTTGTCCCCTTTCTCTTACTGTGAAGGAAAGGATAAACTCAGCTACAGATGTTCTCAAGGAGATTTTGAAACCTGCAGTTGATGAAGTAGAAGAGCTTGCCTGGCCTCCTAGAGATCCTGAGGCTCTCAAGCTAATGGAGAATGTAAACCTCTGTTATAATTTGGTTTAAATAATTTTATTTTCTCTTCTTACGTCTTTATGGGCTACTTATAAGATTATATTGTCTTTGCATAGATATAGAATTCTATATCCACCAAATTTTACGTACTTTAACTTGAAACGGTTTTGGCAACTCAAGGAATTTATGTGTAGAGTCTTGTTTTGACCTTTTAATCTTGTTACTCAATGTTATCTGTTCTCTTGTGGATAGGAGGACCATGGTTGTCCGAGACAAAAAAAAATTGATTCTTTACCTTTGCCATTTTTTGAATTCTTCAAAATAGCCTCAATTGCCTTTCTTATATGCTAGCTTATAAGCTCCACCCCTATACCCAATTAAACTCCTAAAATATGCTAAATTATAAGCTCCTATACGCTAGCTTAAAATAAGCTCGTCGTAGGAGCTTATATGCTCTTCGTTCACTTATTGCAATTAATATAAGCTAGCTTATTTTAAAAGTATCACCAAACACCTAACAGCTTATAAGCTAGCTTATTTATCCTTTTGCTTTGATATGTGTGTAACTCCCCTTTTTATTTTCAGGTAATAGTTCAAAGAGAGCAAGAGGGAGAACTAGATGAGGGATTTCTTTCAGAAGTTAATGCACAGCTACGACAAGTGAGCCTGTTCTATCTTAAGACATTACCACCTGAATATTATTTTGCTTGTCATAGGACATACATCTTCTTGCTGACAAAGCTTGTAGCCTGTTCTATCTTTAGAAGCTTTACAGTGTGCATGTTTTTTTGTGTGTTTTCTATTTTAAAAATCAGAAGAGGGACAATTCATTCTTGAAATGTCACTGGTCATTGTAAAATGATACGATGAGAAACCTCAGCTGTTACTCTGAATCTTTGGTTGGATATATAATAACCTCTTTTACCATGTAAGATGTCCTAAAGGGTTATTAACTAACGAATATCTGGACCACTTCTTGATTTGTGGGTATCATTCTTGCGCGGGAGCCATGCCAATCCTCTGTATTCTAAATACTATCAAAGAAATATTGGTAACTAACTAATAATTCTTTAACAGGTGCTAAAAGGTTGTCACAGAGTTATCTACTGGTCATTTGCAGGCAAAAGAAGATGGGGATAAACCGGGACTTGTGGCTATGTTGCAAAAAGTTCTTCAACTGTATGCTTCTAGAGTACTATCCAAACGTAGTTACGCAAAAAAAGGTCATATCTTTATCCCAATACATTTTACATATGGTGCCAGTTACCTGGAACTTACATCTGGGCAAATGTTATGGACTTGTAAAATAAAAATCCTAGTTGGGAAATTCACTTGCATACAGTAAACCTAGCATCGAACCCTTATCTATGTACCTGATGCAGGTGATGAAATTTTGAAGGCTGAGCTGTTCCTGGAGACTGTAATCAAAGGTATCTAGTACTCTGCATCATTTTTCTTTTTCAGAAAGACAACTCTTTAAATTTATTCCTAGGAATGGAACATTGTTCGATGGAATCTGTTTTGTTTGTACATATTTACTTGTTCATGTATTAGAATGTTTCCTGTGTTGCTGTGCACTTTTCCTTGTACACATGCAGTCTGCTAATCATTATTATATGCATGGGAGCAATGCCCTGCGTGCATGAATTAGCTTAATGTTGTGTGGAAGAAGACACATAATTACATAAATAGGCCTATTTGTTATGCTTTGCATATATAAATCCCCAATTTGAGAGTCTCCAGAAAAAGATCCCTAGATATATATGAGTATATGATCAATCGTTTTAACTCATGGGAAACCTGAAGGGATTTTTCATAATTCCCAACTGTCTTACAAATACATTGTTCTTGTCTAGACATTTTGGATCAAGTTTCTATACTGCTCAAAGAGATTTTGGTTAAATTAGGATCGTGCGATTTTATAGCAAGAACCGTCATGCAAGTCTCCTAGAGTATAAATGCTAAAGTTTTCGAGATGCTGAAAGATGGGCCAGTTGATCTCTGTGTGGAGATTCTATGAGCTGCCCTCCATTTTCTTCGGCATCCGATTAGAAGTTTTGGGTTTTTTTATCTGCTGTGGCCTGTGGGAGATCCACATCACTTATAGACATTCAATGTAATGCAGCTCCTGAGGAAGAATGGAACAAGCTTCTGATCAGTGGAATGACAGTTGGTAAGGGGGATATTTCTCCAGAGGAATTCTATGCTGTCATCAAAAAGCGAATTGAACGAACTTTGATCCGAACAGTAAGGCGTAACCTTGAATTTGACTCTCTGATTATCGTATTTTTCGTTCGTTTTCATCATCTGTTTTTCGTGTGAAAAAGAACAGATCCTTACCTCCATTTTACGTTTTCTCTCTCAGGAGGGAGGTTCTTACCAGCAGCGTGTTCTCACCGAGTATCTTAAAGGCATCCAATCAAGAGCTGAGGAAATTGTCCAAGTACTTCAGGGCAAGCAACAATATTAGCTGTGCATGATATGTATGAAATACAACTAGTACTGCTTCTCAACGGTAAAGGCGGAAGGGTTGTGGGGAAAGGCTAGAAAGGACATAGCAGCCGCTGAGATTTTTGACCGCCAAGGAAAGGGAGATATTGTGCACTTATGTTCATTAGCAGAACTAATTGGCTATGGAACTGCCATTGACTTCATTCCACTCACTTTGATATGTATATGTCTTAAACCATGTTTATGCAACATTCCTGATTCCTTTAAATTCTGTCTTCTACTCTTCTTGATGTATACACTCATTGTCTCATGCCCGCTTATATGTATTCAATGGAAGTTTTAAGGAAAAGAGGTGGAAGAAGAAAAGAGAGAGAGAACTCTTAATTAAAAAAAATAATACTCCATTCGTCCCGTAAAGATAGTCCTACTTCTTTTTTCACACATATTAAGAAAATCTAATTAATATAGTAACAACATTCAATTTTACTCACATATTTCCTAATACATCCTTAATTAATACTTGGATGACCCAAATTAATACTGTGATAACAAAACACATTAAATAAGGGTCTTTTAAGAAACTAATGAATTAATTACATTCTAAAAAATGAAACAAGACTATAATTTGGAACAGATGAATAAAGAAAATAGGATTATCTTTAGGGGACGGAGGGAGTAATTAAAGACGTTTAATGTAGTTTTCTTTTTAAATATCAACCTTTCCAAGGCATGTCTGTTTGGACTCATCTTGACGGAATAAATCTCTAGACCAATGCATCGCACCCTCGAAAGTTTCTCTAGAGGAGATAAGGGTATCTTGTTGGTATTTTTATAGAGGGTGTGACCCTCGTGCATCGCACCTTGATTTCGAATAGGTGGAAGAAGAAAAGATAGAACTCCAAATAAAAAATAAAAAAAAAACAATTGAAGATCTTTAAATATCAACATTTTCAAGGCATGACTGTTTGGATCGATCTCGACGGAGTAAATCTCTAGACCCGTGCATCGCATCCTCAAAAGTTTTTCTATAAGGGATTAGGGTTGAAACATTAGTTGAATAATTAGTTGTTTTTTTTGATGGGAAGGGGGATTCAAACCCTAATCACCATGATAATACACCATCTTTTAACTCTAACTAGTCACTCGGGTAGTCGGAGTGTGACTATAGTTACTCTTTGGTGGTAAAAGACCTTTAATATAGTTGTCTTGCAACTTGCAAGTATTGATTACTTTTCTATTAAATGAGGAACTCTATTGATTATCCTTAACACATCATTCCGGATGATCTCAGTGGTTTAATTCCAATCCAACGGCCTCCATTGCCTTCGCTAATAGATATGTCTTTGAAATAATAGTTAATAAGAATTTAATTATATTTTGGTTTCTTCTCGTATAAGAAAATCGTTAAAAGAAATTTGATTAACTACCATATAAATATTCCCCGTCCAACATTAGGTAAATTTCTTTTATCCCCGTCTCCTCTCTCTCTCTCTCGCTCGCTCGTACTAAGCACAGAACTCTGTACGCGCACAACGCTTCTGGTTTGGTGATGATTATTGATGCGATACAGCAGTTGTTGATCTCTGCACATACTGATCAGATCTGGGGTGAATCATATCCGAGTTTTTTGTAATTTCTCGTTTTCTATCAAAATCATTGAATTACTCTAGAATTTTTTATCAGTTGGACTCGTTAGGTGTTTTGATTCACAAATTTGTTTGGTTACCGAGAGAATTCAGTTCCATATTCGTGGAGCGACCAAAGATGCCCTTTCTGGATTGCACTCTTCGTTATTTATTGCGTGTCTTGTTCTTCATTTGATTTAATATAGTGTGTGAAGAGTTTTTCTGTGTGGTTATGTGTAGATTGGGGTTCGTTTGATTGGAGAAGATGTTGACGAAGTTTGAGACGAAGAGTAATAGAGTAAAGGGGCTTAGCTTCCATAGCAAGAGGCCTTGGATCCTTGCGAGTCTTCACAGCGGTGTGATCCAGTTATGGGACTATCGGATGGGAACTCTGATTGATAGTTTCGACGAGCACGATGGGCCTCTTCGTGGCATTCATTTTCACAAATCTCAGCCACTATTTGTGTCTGGAGGTAACCAATCTTTTTAATTTGAGTCTTCATGCTTTTGCTGCTCGTTTGCGTATAGGTGTGTTTCTGTTGCTGTTTTTTTGGACGACTGTTTTTGGTTGATCTGTGGACTATATTTGTGCCTATTTGAGTTGAAATCATATGTATTGAAATGAACGTATGTGATCATATGGTCATTTTGTAATTTTTTTTTGGATGCCAGGAAAGTTGCTCCTAGACGAAGGCCACTAAGGTGGATTGGACCTATAGTACTTTATTTTGAGAAATGAGTGGATCTTTTGTTTGTCCAATGCTGGATATTCTGTTTGTTTTTATCATCCAAATGTCAGTTTCATAATGCCCTATATCTGGGTGATGTCCAGGAACGAGTTAAAATTTTGGAGAATGTGGGCCACTTACCTCTTGCTTATGCCGCAGCTAAATTGCATGGGCTACAAGATGCAGCTGAAAGATTAGCTGCTGAGTTGGGAGATGATATTCCATCTCTGGCAGATAAAGTGTCATCCCTTTTGATGCCCCCAACTCCCATAATTTGTGGGGGTGATTGGCCTATTCTGAGAGTCATGAAAGGTATCTTTGAGGGTGGGCTGGATAGTATTGGTAAAGGTGCTGCTGAAGAGGAGGAAGAGGCTACCAATGGTGGTGATTGGGGTGAGGACTTGGATATGGTGGATGATGATGGCCTGGAAAATGGGGATGTTTCAGCAATATTGGAGGATGGGGAAGGAGCTGAAGACAGCGGAGAAGATGAAGGATGGGATGTTGGAGTTATTGATCTTCCTCTTGAGGCAGACACACCCAGGGCTTCCATCAATGCTCATTCATCAGTCTTCGCGCCACTAACTCTGGGCTTGCCTGTAAGCCATAGTTGGATCCAGAGATCATCACTTGCTGCTGAGCATGCAGCTGCTGAAAACTTTGATACTGCAATGAGGTTGCTTAGTAGGCAACTTGGGATTAGAAACTTCAGCCCATTGAAATCTATGTTTCTTGATCTTCACACTGGCAGCCAGACCTATCTACGGGCCTTTACATCAGCTCCTGTGATATCATTAGCAGTTGAAAGGGGATGGAATGATTTAGCTAGTCCTAATGTGAGGACCCTGCCTGCCCTTGTGTCCCGTTTCTCTCAGTTGGAAGAGAAACTGAAGTTAGGTTATAAGGCCACTACCGCTGGAAAATTAACTGAGGGTCTACGGTTTTTCATTAGCATTCTTCATACAATTCCACTAATTGTTGTCGAGTCGAGGAGGGAAGTGGATGAAGTCAAGGAGTTGATTATTATAGTCAAAGAATATGTTCTGGGTTTAAAAATGGAGCTTAAGAGAAGGGAATTAAAGGATGATCTTGTACGTCAGCAGGAACTTGCTGCCTATTTTACCCATTGCAACCTGCAGATGCATCACTTGCGTCTTGCATTGCTAATTGCCATGAGTAGTTGCGCTAAGGCAAAGAACTTCGCTACAGCTGCAAACTTTGCTCCACGGCTTATAGAGACAAATCCTACAATTGAAAGCCAAGCAAAGACAGCCAGGCAAGTGCTGCAGGCTGCGGAGAAGAATATGACAGATGCATCCCAAATCAATTATGACTTCAGAAACCCCTTTGTGACTTGTGGGGCCCTTACTGTGCTTCGCGGTTTGTGCCATACCAGGAAGGGCAGCTGTGCTCTGTTTGTGAGCTTGTAGTGATTGGAGCTGATGCTTCAGGTTTGCTATGTTCTTCTCAGATAAGATGATCAAGTGTCGAACCCGTATGTCTTTTCGACTAGTTTCTAGATCGACCTCTTGTTTTCAAAAGCAATCAATGGATTGATATATATATCTATAGGTTAAATGTAAGAAAAATCAAAGGAGTTTTTATTGAATTTTTTGTGCCATCTTTCAATGTAATGACATTTCATGTCTGCGGTGTATTAGAACTAATATGATAGTGTAATTCAGTATGGTGACAATGCATGGACAATTGATAATAAAGATGAGTAGTTTGCAATTAAAAGTTAAAAACTGCATCAAAAGTGTGTGTGAATTGATACCGTAGTATTGATTTTGCTACATCACATTAATGTATTAACAGTTGACACATTATAATGTGTCAGGATCACTAATTACTCATCATAAGACGACTCCTCGTCCCGGACAGTGTACACTACTCACTCATTTAAAAGAAGGGCAGTCTCTCATTTGCATATTTTTTAGGTATAAAATAATTTTTTTAAAAAAATAATAAATTAAGAAATTTATAAGATTTTGATGGTTAGATCATATATTTAATTATTAAATTTTTTTTAAAAAAAATGTTACACTCTTTACATCAACCATTGAAAATTTTCAATGCATTCATTTTAATGAATTTAATTTGTTTTATTCAATACGAAATGCAATATTAAATTTACAATTATGTCAACTTATCATTTATTATTTTTTAAGATTTTTAAAAAAAATATTGGTATCAATAAAAAAAAGAGGTGTCATACTACTATTGGCTGGGAACACCACGTGGACGAATCAACGGATGACCTCTACGTGTAAGCAATACAAGAAGCTATAGCCTATATAAGCTCTGAATGAAAGACAGGGCAGCAGAAGAGCTGTTGTTGATTAATTCATTTTGAAGAAACGAAACGAAAAGAAATACGAATGGCCGAGATGGGGAACGAATCTAGGGCACAAACTCCAGCGATGGAGTCGCTCTTTGTGCAAGATCTTGAGGAGATCGATCTATCGTACTGGGAATTCATCAGTCTCGCCGATGCGGGCTCAGATTCGGATCTTGACGACGTCATTTCGTGGAACTCTGAGTACGGCGTCTCCTCTCCGCGGCGACTGTCCGACAATGAAAACCAAGATAGTGATCATCATAACTCCTCTGATCTTGACGAGAAATTAGACGGTGATGGACAGCTTGTGCCTGCTGTGGCGGTCGACAAATCTATTTATGACGACGAGGATGAGAAGATCGACGACTATGATGAGGACTACGGCTTGGACGATGAGCTGGTTCCATGGCAGGTGAGTGGGAAGTTGGGGAGGGAGAGGATGAGGAAGATTGGGAAGAGGGTGTTCGCGAGAATGACGAATTCAAAGCGGTCTCCACATAGCTATGTCAAGCCAGGGTGCGTTTATGGCAAGCATGGGCTGGGACTAAAGCATAGCTGCTGATCATGATGGTCGTCAACTAGGTTCGAATCTAAATTGGGGAACCAATAAAGGTCTGTTCTCAATTGTGCATATGGTAAAATCTTGATTATGTTTAGGGTGTAAGTAATCTGTTCAATTAATTTGTAGTGTTGTTTGATTGTGATTGTGGTGGTTGGTTGTTTGGTTCGCTGACTGATTAGGCTACGGTTGAATTTGCTTTCTTTGAATGTTATTCGACTGCTGCTCAATTTCTATAAAGATAATACATTTGATGGCACTTTTCTTTTCTTGGTTGGCATCTGTTGGCATTCGTATTTATGCTTTTGATTGAAATACTGCCAAGATATCAGTATCTTTGGTCTCATAATCGGGAGTATAATAAGTCAATGATTAATCTTTAACGCCAGCCTTGAATCCAACACTTGACATGAATTATTAGAGAAAGGGACTTCATAGAAGCGGAAATATGAGAAATAAGATGCCTAGACACTTTTTCATTCTATGGATAAAGGATCTAATTGATCGAAGAAGCGCCTTACAGAGAAATTAGCGAACTTTTTGGCCGATTCAATAATAACTGCTTACTTATGTCATGATAGAAGATAAAAATTAGGAATCAATTTATGTAATAGAGTCGATCTCCTACGGTATTGAGCAGTGGTGTAGCATTAGATCCCAAAGAGAGTAAGCCTTTTTTTGAGAATTTATAGATTTATTTTCTGCTATTAAAACCAATAGAACCTTCGTATGAATAGATGGCAGGAGGGTTAATGATTGTTTATGTGATTTTGAATCTAATTGGAAGAGAATAATAAATAGGTTTTATGGAAGACATAAAATAGCTTCAAGTCACTTCCTTTTTTCTTTGTGAGTTTTGGGAATATCCCCATTCTTAGGTTTGAGATCCACATCTATGAATTGAAAGGGCAGAATAATAAACTCTGCAATCAGTTGTAGCATCAATAGGTTTTCAGATCATTCATTTGAAAATATGAAAATCCTTCTTATTGGATGATCATGATACTTCCCAAAAATCGAAATTCTTGATCAATGGAGAAACACCACCACCATTTTTGTTCAATGACATATCAAACTGGATGATTGACTCATTCCATACTAGAAATAATCACAGGAAATCTTTTGATAAGACACAGCCAATTCCAAGAGATTTATTGGGGGGTCCCATTGTCGTGCATCCAGTAGGAATTGAACCTGCTAATTCGCCAATTATGAGTGCTAATTCGCCAATTATGAGTTGAGCGCTTCAACCATTCAGTCATGGATGCCTAGCGGGGATTCTTGTACATGGTGAATAACAAAATTCCAATTGTGTATTTCAAACTTTGATACACACTCCGATGCTCATCTATCAAGCCTACTATGATGATAAGTTGTGCAGGATTTAAGTGAAGGGTTGTGGATATGGGTTCGTTCTTACAGAGTGGATGTTGTGAAAGTCATTGGAGTAGTTATTCTTCTAAGATCCCGATTGTTTTCTTGCAAATTTGAAGATCATAAATGCAAGTTTTGGATAAAGTTGCTAAGTGTTGTAAATGTAACACTTTGGCATATACACACACATCGATGTTTCTGATATATATAGAGTTGTTTACACCAATTTTGTCTTTCATTGATCTTGCTTTCTTACTCTAGTTGGTCTCTTGATGGAAACTAGTTGTAATTCATTCTTGTATATGCATTTTACCTGGCACAGGAACAGAATAGATTGTCCTTACAATTACTTGTTGCTCTTTGGCTTCTTGGGCAGAAACTGAAGCAACAACATTTGCTATCTAATTATTACTGAATATGATGCAGATTCTGCTTATAAATGCAGAGAGTCATTGTGTTTCTTTCAAATGAATCGCTGTACAGGAGTTAGTGTGGGGTCAGTACAAGTATTTATACATGTATAAGACTGTTTTCTATATAGATCTGGCATTATATACGTTTTTGTGTGGAGTTAGCTATGGATGTTCTTATTTTGCATGCATCCGTTTGGTAAGGTTCACTTTGAGTTTAATTAGCATGCATGAATTTATTTCTTTCCTATTTTCTTTTATGGGTAAGTTACATGGGGATGGAGGGTTCGAACTTGCGTCTTCATGGACACTTGTCATCGGATTGACATAATCCAACAAAGTGGCTTATAAGTAAATGTTTGGCTCCTCTCACACATAAAACGGGTTTTCTGGGCCTAAAAACTAATAGCGATGGCTTGAGAAAAACAAAATCATGCGGGACTTTGGTCCAAAACAGACAAATTGATTTGTAGTGTCTAAGCTGGATTTTCTAACTAGTCCAGTCACTTGACCAGACGGTGGTTCCCAGCATTCAAATGGGTGGTTTACGGCAGAGATCAAATACATGACAAGGATGCTGAGGTTCACAATGTACATATCATACTCTGAATGCTAAACAAAAGGCTTGAAAGCAAGGTGACTGTTCATGATATTATTCCCACTAGAAAACATGTATATATAGTAGCTTCTTCATATGGAACTTCTGCCCTGGACCTCTGACGAAGAAATTAGCAAAAGTGGTATTAACCCAAAAGAAACATAATATGAAAAGATTCCAAAATGTCTGCAACTTGGTAGAAGCTTCACTTTATGCATAATTCCAACCCAACCTCTAATGGGCCCAATTCTTTTAAAAATTTATAAACATCAACGTCACAACTCGTTATCTCTTCCTATTAAGAGACAATTACAAAGAGGTATCACTACCCCTTTCATAAAAAAAGAAATTCGAGAGCGCTGTTCCTGCACCATTTTTATACCCCTAGTGATCTCAAATCCTAGATCCACCATTGATCACAACCTACAACAATTACTCAAAATGTTTACTCCACCACCCATTATCTCTAGTTGTCAAGGTAAGGAATGGCCGAGTGGGCGGTTACATGACTCCACCACTTATTACCGTCCATTAATTAAGAGAGGTGGTGGGTAGAACATTAGACAGGAAGAGTATAAAATGATCAAGGGGCAAGGTCAAGTACAATTGTGAAATGAAAAAAAAAAAAAAATCTTCATATATATGGAAGGTTGATCACGACTCACGAGGGGTGAATAAGAAAATTCACGTATATCATGTGAGGAATTAAGTTGAATTTCACAATTATCATAAAAAAAAAAATCAACGGCTCATGTAGAACCAAAAATTGAAATCTTTGGTCAGATATGACTGTCAAAGAGCCAATAATAAAATGAAGTGAAAAAAAAAAAGTTATTTTCAAAATTAAAGGGGAGAGAGAATCAGAGAAAGATAGACGTGACGTGGAAGCTTGTGGAGATACAGAGAAGACAAGGCTCTGGCTCTGTGGTTCATTAGTTTGTGCTGCAGCTGCGCTCTTTGGATTTCCTGATCTTTCTTATTTGTACTGAGGCTTGAGTAGATCGATCTCACTTTCCTGGTTTGTCTGGGCTGAGAGTGAGTGCGCCGGAGAGCGAGAGCAAAAAGAGGGAGAAAATCTGAGAGTCGGAGAGGAAGATGGGAGGATGTTGTCCACCGATGGATCTGATGAGGTCGGAGCCGATGCAGCTGATTCAACTCATCATCCCTATTGAGTCTTCTAACCTCACGGTCTCGTATCTCGGGGACGTCGGACTGATCCAGTTCAAAGATGTCAGCACTCTCTCTCTCTCGCCCTTGTATATTGTGTGTAGTTTTACCTATATGTCTGGAAATCTCTGTTTAATTTTGTCTCGATTGTTGGTTACAATAGTGACTTCAGAATTGTTATGCAATTTCTTGTCTCAGTTGTTTAGTCCTTGATTTCGTGTTTTTGATTGTGGTTGGGCGAAACCCTAGAATATCTATACTCGAGTATTGTTGTTGATTTTGTTTTTGTAATTTCTAATTTGCTGAGACTAGGGTTTTGGCGTAGTAATTGTTTGGTTACTATAATGATCTGAGTGTGAATTTTTGCTTCCAATTGCTGAACCAGTAGCAACCGCATTGGAATTGCTGATTAGATAATGCTTAGTGTTTAAATTTTTTTACTGTTTAAAACTAGTATTAGTTATGTTCCTTGTTGTATTCTCGTTCCCCTGTTTTGATATTGTGACGTCTCTAACTGTTTGGCCTTTTTATTTTATATCTTTCAGCTCAATGCAGAAAAGAGCCCTTTTCAACGAACTTATGCAGCTCAGGTACACTATCGTTTTTTGTTGTATATACCTGCTCTACATTAATATTTGTGAGTGCAAATATCAAGTACCTGTGGAGGGCCTGCAGTCTGCTGCCTCAACTTGTGACTAGATAATTTAGTTCATCACTGGAATGTATGGTTATGATTTTTAACTGGAAAGGAATAAAGAATGAGGATATAGAAATAATCTGATTGCTAAAGTTTTCATGGGCTTTACTTGTTAGAAAATTTTTAAACTAGAGTTTCTTGAGGGTTATAACTTGTCTATGGTTCCCAAGATGGTATGTGATTGCAGACAATTTTCCTATCTATGTAAATTATTCTAATGTGTTTCATTCCTTTCCCTGCGGGGGATTATTAAGTTGGGGCAGATGATGAGCTCATCTGTATCCTTATCTAACCAGTGAACATGAATGCTAGATCTTATTCCTTCTCTGTATTAAAAGTAAAATTTTGTTTTTGAGAAGATAGTAATTAGTAAGGGGATCCGTCTATGTAATCTTTGAAAATTTAATGTACAGTAAATTATAGTCTCTACAAGAAAGGGTACCCTAGAGTATAAAATGATCTCTATATCTCTCTCTCTCTTGTTGGTGGCTTGGGGAGGATTCTGTAATATATAAATACTATCTTCTGTGAATCAATTTTATGGGCACTGATATATTCTGTCTTTTTCCTGAAGATTAAAAAATGTGGAGAGATGGCCCGTAGACTACGGTTTTTCCAGGATCAAATGTTAAGGGCCGGTTTGATACCTTCAACGAAGCCCTTGACACGAGCTGACATTGATTTGGATGACCTAGAGGTATATTAAGATGTATATGGGTTGGTTATTTGTTTTTCTTCTACTGTTTCAATGGACTTTACATTAACTATTTCTTTGTATGTGTCTACCAGATAAAACTTGGAGAACTAGAGGCAGAGCTTGTTGAAATAAATGGAAATGGAGAAAAATTGCAACGTTCTTACAATGAGCTTGTCGAATATAAACTTGTTTTGCAGAAGGTACTGCCTTGTTTGTTTTTAAAATCTGTTGCCACAAATTACATATTCCCTTTAATGTAGAAGCCAGATTATCAATAGTGGTAAATTTGCATGTTCTCATTTGTTTGTATGAATAACATTATATTTCCTGAACGATGAAAAATATTGATATTGAAAAGAAGAAGGTTGCAGGTGATAGAAATTCTGTCACGAAGATAAACCAAACTGATGAATGAGGTTGACTTTTTCTGAATAGGCAATAAAAATTGATTAATTTGTGTTAAACTGAGCTTTGTAATATTTGTTTAAAATTAATCGTGGGGATCATTATCCTGTTTAAGTTAAATATGGTTCTTGTTTTGAAAAAACAAAAGAACTTGTGGCAGTTTTTTTAACTTTGCTAAGTAAGTTCTTTGAGTGAACTTTGAAATTTTAAATTCAATAGCAATAATTTTTCTCTTGTGATAAAATATTAAAAATTAGAAAGTTGTTCTTCTGTATCGCTGATAGTTGATAATACTTTTACATAACTTCCTCACTCTTAATTTGTAATACTTAATGATCAGTTTGATGTGTTTTTTCCCCCTTTCCTTTAGGCTGGAGAACTGTTTTCTTCAGCTCTTAGCAGTGCCGCAGCTCAGCAGAGGGATATTGCATCACGTCAAATGCCTGAAGAATCCCTCGACTCTCCTTTACTGCTTGATCAAGTATGAACAGTGACAGCCTTTTGGTGTACTATTGTTGATTGTGACCTTTTAGTGACAGGAAGTATCCCTGCTTGGCTGTTTTTTAGGAAATGTCAATTGATCCATCAAAGCCAGTAAATTTGGGGTTTATTGCTGGCCTTGTCCCGAGAGAAAAGTTTATGGCATTTGAAAGGATCTTGTTTCGTGCTACCCGGGGTAATGTGTTCCTAAAGCAGGTGGTTCTTGAGGAGCCGGTCATTGATCCCGCTTCTGGAGAGAAGGTGCCTCCCAAGTCCTAAATTATTTTATTCAGTTTTTTCTTTTTGTCTCTTTTAATAGTGATAGCTTTTGTGAAGTCTCAATTATTGATGATACTATTGGAGGAATGCAATGTGACTTGTGTTACTGGTTTGTAGAGTTTAAAAGTGTGGATGCACATAAGGAGTAGCATACTTTGACCCCTCATTCTTTGCACACATTGAGAATTCTCTGTCTGATGCCAGGAAACTTCTTCATCGATTTTTGTGTAGGCTATTATGACAAGATAAATTCAATATATGTTAGTTTGACTATATTTTAAGGCAAACATGTGGCCTAGTGGTACAGTTGCAAGGGTACAACCTAGAGGTCACAAGTTCAATTCTAGACTTTCCACATATTATGTGGGGATAACTGATAAGGTTTGCGTACATATTGTCTATTCCCGACCTTTCCCACAGCTGTGGGCACAAGAGTTATTTACCTTTCTTTTACTGTATTTTGTTGCCATAAAGTAAATGAACTTTCTGACCATGTGTTGTCAGTATTTTTGTTCGGATTTGGTACTATAAAGTGTGCAAGTGAACATGCTGTCAACACGTAGTCTGCTTTGTCCATATTCGCTTATTTAGTTCAGTGTACTTTTCCTCTTCTTGGCGTTTTTTGTATCCTATAGTTGACCATCATACTTGCTCTTGTGGCGGAGACAATGTTTTACTATTGAACTAAATTTTGGAACTTAATTCTGTTATCTATGCAATATTTCCATGTTAGTATGTTGCTTTTAACTTCTCTATGCTGCTGTGCAGGTGGAGAAAAATGCATTTCTGATTTTCTTTTCTGGGGAAAAGTCAAAGAGCAAAATTTTGAAAATTTGTGAAGCCTTTGGAGCTAACCGCTATCCGTTTAGTGAGGACCTGGGCAAACAAGTTCAAATGATTACAGAGGTATGTACTTCCCATAATTGTTTTTTAAAAATTATTTTCCCCTTTTGGTGCTTTACTCAAAGATTTTTCCATAGTCCATATCAATGTTTTTGTTGGTGATTCTTTTATTTACCATGGATTTTAGTATCTGGTCTGCTATCTAATATATGGTAAATGACAGAAGGGTTCATATTACGTTGATTTTATCCTCTTTCTTTCATCCTCTTTCTTTTTTTCCCCTCTCTCTTCAGCATTTTGCATTTTACATGGCGTTCAAGCAATATCATAAATTATGAGAGAGTAGTTTTATAGAATTAAGCTAGTCCTTCATAGGTTATGAATGAGGTTCTTTGAAGTATATTAAACCTTTGTTTCTTTTGAAATTTTATCCATTTTACTGTTGTATAAAGTAGACAATTTTCAAACATATATTTCTACACCTCCCCTGATTGCTACTTTGGGTATAGTGTATCTCATTGGCAACAAGGGTTCAGAATCATTCAAGCAGATAATACTGATAATGCTAAAAAATAATTCGAATGGCTTCATGTAACCCTGTAACTCTATGAATAAACTTAGAGAGGTAGCCTTACAAAAACTTGGACTCTCTTGGGTTGTTGCTGGGGTTGCATAATATGAAATTAAGGTTTGTGAATTGTGATTTAAAGAAACTAGAGGGGGGAGAGTAGTTGCTTCCATCCCTTCATCAATTTAAAGAGAATAGAAAATGAGCATTCAAAATAATGGAAACCAAAATATTGTTCATGAATCATGATAGATGGCTTTGGCTTCTTTGTTGTTGATTTAGTGGTGAGACTTCTTTCTGCTGTAGATGTACCATAGTTGTCAAAAGCGCTCTCCTAGGCACACAGGTGCACCCTCTGCACCTGGACCAAGAGCAGGGCGACGACCTTGCAAAGGTGGTGCCTAGGTGCGCGCCTGTCATCAGGCGCAGTGCCTGATGACTTTAGGGGCATATATGTTAAGATGAGAGGAGCTGCTACGATCTATCTTCTTTACTTAGGCCAAGTCCAAGTGTTCTTTTAGCCAGTCAACTTTATTCAAACTTTTATTATTATTTTCAATCATCTCAACTAACCATTGAGAAAAGTAACTTCACATACATGTCTATATTTGTTTGGCTCAGTAGCCGCTGTCACATGATGAATTACAATTAATAAAAATACCATTATCTTTTTTCTATCTTCTTCTTGAATTTCTCATTTAGGTTATTATTTCAAGCCCTCTTGAAATAATGACTTGAATTTCTCATTCAGGTTATTATTCCAAGCCCTCTCTATTTATTCGATTTTTTTTTTTTTTTTTAATTTTGCACCTTGCTTCACTCGGGTGTGCGCCTTGCGCCTGGGCGATAGAAGACCCTTTGCGCATTGAGCACCCCACCTTTGCAACTATGAGATGTACTTTATCGTATTTCGTGTAGATAGTTAATGGGTGGAGCCCTGTGCCTATTCTGCTGGAATAAATTTCAATTTGGAAGACTGAACATTCAGTCAGAGTAGACGCGGATTGAACTATTGGTTTGTCATAAATCGTTGAGAAATTTAGATTATTCTGATCCTGCCAGTGCGGATTAAGATTTATGCTTTAGAGGTGATATCCTTAAGATTCTATTGCAAACAATGGGAAGTGAGCTTGCTCAGCTTCGTGGAGCTAGGTGGTCCTGTGCTAGCTGCCTCTTTAATAATCTGTCTTGACACTGTCTCAACGATTCCCATACCATTTGGTTTGCGACACAAGAAAGTCGTTGCTAGATAATAGGCAAGTGTTTGGGATTCGGTCATGATTTGCCCAATTGAAGTTGCCTGAAGTCCACCCAGAGTAGAAAGCTTCTTCATGTATTTGTTATTTCACTTGGCTATTTTAGTTTATATATTAGTAAATTCTCTATGTTAGTTTTGAGCTTTATAGTGCTATCTAAGTTACATTCAATGGAGATGATACATATCTAAGTCCTATTTTCTTTTTCTCCACTCTTTCTGCATGGTAGAGAAAAATAAAATAGAAAGGATACAACCAAATAGCACAGGATATTAAATCACCATAAGCATACTATAATTCTTTAATAGTAAGCGTACTGTAATTAATGTAATTAATCTTGGATGATGATGATGATGAAACATACTGTAAGCATACTATAATTATTATGGAAATCACTCGACCAAATTTTAGGTTCCCTAATGTCATCTCCAAGATTAATTAGATAATCAGTTGTGCTACTTCATGAAGTATGTAAATTTTTTTCCTTCTGCCCTCTAAAGGGCCTTTTAAATTGAATAATGGGGACAAGTGGCTAGCAAATTACTATTTTCCTTAAATATTCAGTACCCTGATTAGCATCTCCTTTAACGAACAACTTTTGTGGATGCCTTTCAATAGTGAACACCAAACCAATCCTTAGAACCATAATTTTCTTCCATCTCGACAGTCCTTCACATTCTATGCATCTGGCGCTTGCATGCATTGATATTATGTGGAATGTTGAGCTAGTAAAGACAACGTACCTGAAGAATGAATGTAGTCATTGGATGTGTGTAAGAGTAGGATAAGAAATGTTACCATTCAATTTAGGGTAAGCAAAGTGCCAATTGCTGATAAGATGTGATAACTCTATTTAAGATTGTCTGGCCATGTACAATGCAGTGATAGCAGTAGTGGACTGTTAGAAGGGTTGAAAAGATTCTAGTTGGAGATAGTAAAAAGAGAAGACGAGACCCAAAAAACATGGATGAAAGTAATAGGAAATGATATTGGCCATGTAGGATTAGTAAAGAGACTAGCTTTTGATAGGAACAGAGGGTGAGAGAATGCAAAGAGTTGATTTGCACTGATATCTCTACAGATTCATGTAGTCAACCCAAACCGTATGGGACAGTCTTTTATGATGATGTTGATGGTGATACAATCCGTACTCATAAAGGTAGACTGGAACAAAAGTGCGCGCTATGCTATGGTGGCATTTTGATTACCATTTTATTCCAACTTTGTACGCATTTATTAATCAAACAAATTGCTTACACCATATTCATTTCTACATTTCTTAGTTATAATAGCATAGTATCCGACACTGTGTTGCACTTTCTGCTTGTTACTAAATGTCTAATTGTGAAATCTTTTAATGCACGCTAATGTCCTTAATCCTTTCCAATTTCAGGTTTCAGAGAGACTATCTGAGATGAAGACTACAATTGATGCCGGACTGGCTCATCGGGCAAATTTGTTGCAGAGTATTGGAGATCAATTTGAGCAATGGAACTTTTTGGTTTGTTATTTCTCAATTTGGTCAATGAATTTCTCTGCTCTTCCTTCCCCGTTGTCAATTATTAGAACCTTCTTCATCTTCTGTTTATGAGATATATTTGTGTGAATTTTATTCTTCCTTGCTCCATTAAGTTACATTATTTTGATTCCTGAACTCATGTAGGTGAAGAAGGAGAAATCCATATATCATACTCTGAACATGCTTAGCCTTGACGTGACAAAAAAGTGTCTTGTGGCTGAGGGGTGGAGTCCCGTTTTTGCTTCAAAGCATGTAATTTCTACTTCCTCTATTAAATGTAGATTTCATGAGCTTGTGCTTATTGTCGCAATAAATTTCTTACGAACAAGTGTATAATTCATCGTTGCAGATTCAGGAAGCATTGCAGCGCGCTTCAATTGACTCCAACTCACAAGTTGGATCAATTTTCCAGGTTTTGCATACGAAGGAGCTACCACCAACTTATTTCCGCACAAACAAATTTACTACTGCTTTTCAGGAAATTGTTGATGCTTATGGGTGGGTTTCACTTGGCAGTTATGCTTGTTTTACTGTTCCCTGGTTATTATTATTACCCCCATCTATTGTTTTAGTTATACACGTGCATCGTCATCGAGCTCAATATGGGCAAGGAACCTTGTCCTTCCAAACTTCCTCGTTTCCATTTGCTTTAGCTATTTTCTTGCAAGAAAAAGGCAAGACTGATGATTGTTAGATAGTCAAGGTAGGTGTCCACCTTCTTTTGTAAAGAATAGAACCTCAGCCTTCTTAGGCCTGTCACTGGATGCAACCTAGAGCATAAGTCGGTCTTCGGTGCTTGTCACTCACAAACTGATTTTTGAAACGACCATCTCTTTCCATCAAATTAGATTGTATATCTATCAAACTGAGATGTATATACCTTCATATTATACTTGGTGTTTTTTTTCTTCAAAATTTTTTTCGTTGGGTGGTTGGGTTGAGGAAATTAGCCAAACAACATCTAATTAAAAATCAAATTCCTTTGTTTGGTTCCAATAAAAAAAATTTCCAATCAAAAAATTCGTTTGTTTGGTGATATTGCAGGGTGGCCAAGTATCAAGAAGCGAATCCAGGTGTATTCACTATTGTTACATTTCCCTTTCTGTTTGCTGTCATGTTTGGGGATTGGGGCCATGGAATATGCTTGCTGCTTGGAACATTATTCCTTTTATTTCGAGAAAAGAAACTCTCCAGCCAGGTGATCTCGCAGTTACTAAGTTGAAATAACCAATGATTGTGAACTTGTCAATAAAACGTAATTCAAGCTCTTGGTGCTCTATGTGAAGTATTTTTCAATCATGGCATATTCTTTTATTTTTCACTTTGTAGACTATTAAATGGTATGTTAACTTCTCTACGCCAGCATTGTGATGGAATAGAAAAAGTGTCCTGTCGCCATTATTCTATTATTTAGATGATGTGTTTGTGCTAGTGACAATTGATGTATCGAATAGCCTGAATTGGAACATGTTGAGAGAAATTTGATTGTTGATTGGAGTCTGTAGATGTGCACAAATGTTAAAATTTATATGTTTTATATTTCATCTTCTCATTGGTTGATTAGCTGCCACCATCCAAAAGACACTTTGGCTTGATAATTGTGGCGATGTACCAAGATGGACATTCCAGACGATCCACCTGATTTCTTGGATGTCTACATCACTATGACATACTAGTATTTGCTGCGTTGACATTGACTTTATAATTTTTTAGTTTACAGCAGATGCCCGATATTTGGTCCCAAGATTCTTCTCGTGCTTGACATGTAATTCTTTATTTACTATCATCAGTTTCCGGCTACTTGATATATTTGGTTGTTTCATATATATAGGTGTTTTATGATTTTTTTTCAGATTGTACTCATATGAAATCAGGTGCACCGGGTATCATAGTAATAAGCACCCAATGACTCGATTGGACTAAAGACCATTCACTTAGCTGCCTTGTTAGTAACTTTTGTAGTCATTCAATTCTATAGGAATAAGCTGTGTAGAACTTCTCGGTAATTCTTGTACTAGCTACTATGCTTCATTGGTTTGTAATTCTTTATATGTGTCCTCTGTTTTATGTTTCCCTCCAACTAGAATTTGCATCTGTTATCATTCTGAAAAAACTTTAATAGTTTATTCTTGGTAACTCTTGATAGCTTTCTTTATTTTCCGCCCATTTTATTTATTTAATGTATCCACCTCTATGTACATCCTGCTTAAATGAATTATTCTTGTCAACTGCAGAAGCTTGGCGACATCATGGAAATGACCTTTGGGGGGCGCTATACTATTTTTATGATGTCAATCTTCTCTATTTACACCGGTTTGATCTATAATGAGTTCTTTTCAGTCCCATTCGAGCTATTTGGTCCATCTGCCTATGCATGTCGTGACCTTTCTTGCAGGTGCTTTGACTTAGATCTTTGATTCATTGTTCTGTGAGTTGTTCACAATTGTGCTTGTTTATTTATTGGCCAGTTGTGCTTTTCTTTGGCAGGGATGCTACTACAGTTGGTTTGATAAAGGTGCGGGACACCTACCCATTTGGTTTGGACCCTGCATGGCATGGTAGTCGCAGTGAGCTGCCATTCCTCAACTCCTTGAAGATGAAAATGTCAATTCTTCTTGGTGTTGCCCAGATGAATCTTGGAATCATATTAAGTTTTTTCAATGCAATATTTTTCAGGAATAGCCTGAACGTCTGGTAATATTGAACTTTAGCTTCTGGTTCATCATCATTTCACTGCAACCATTCTCGTTTTGTCACTGAGAGGTAGCATTTGGTTGGCCATGCCACAGGTTTCAGTTCATCCCTCAGATGATCTTCTTAAACAGCCTTTTTGGTTATTTATCACTCCTCATCATTGTGAAGTGGATCACTGGTTCCCAAGCTGACTTGTATCATGTAATGATATACATGTTCCTGAGTCCCACTGATGATTTAGGGGAAAACCAGCTTTTCCCTGGGCAGAAGATGGCTCAGGTTTGCTCAATCCCCCAAATCCTTTTCACGCCCCGGTAGCAAAGGAAAAATAAAAGAATATGTTCAAATTTATGCCCTGTGCACAGAGGATGTCAGCTTCTAATTATTAGTATTGTGCATTCTGTTCCCAGCTTGTGCTTCTGTTACTGGCTTTTGTCTCCGTTCCATGGATGCTGCTTCCAAAGCCTTTTCTTTTGAAGAGGCAACACCAAAATGTATGGTGTTACTTTTATACTGCTGTCAATATTTTGTGCTAAATATGATCGGAATTATTGTATCCTATAATTCTATGGCACTTATGATTTTGTTCTTCTTCAGAGGCACCAAGGTCAGACGTATACACCACTTCAGAGCACTGAGGAGTCTCTTCAAGTGGAAGCTAATCATGGCTCTCATGATCATGAGGAATTTGAGTTCGGTGAAGTTTTTGTACATCAGCTCATACACACAATTGAGTTTGTCCTTGGAGCAATCTCGAATACGGCTTCATACCTTCGTTTATGGGCCCTCAGGTTTGCAATAAGAGGACTGAACTTATCTATTAGTCAGAGTACTCTTGGCTGAGAGGAAATTGTAAACCCGTTTTTGGACGAGAGTGTTGTAGCCAAAATGCCTATAAGGGCTTGTCTGTGCACACATATGCCACTTCACACATGTTGACCTTATAAATTTTTTGAGAGAGGTCATTCCTATATTAAGATGCTGATTATGGACTTGTTGTTCACTTTCTGCAGCCTTGCCCATTCAGAGTTGTCAACCGTGTTCTATGAGAAGGTCCTCCTCCTCGCTTGGGGGTATGTTCTTATATTATGTGACTGTAATTTGCTTCACATTCATAATTAACTTTTTATAGTCCGAAAACAATGCTATGAATTGGGAAAGCAGAGAACTCCTGAGCAAATTCATTATGTTGTTTTGGCTTCCTAGATTATGCTTGAAGATATACAGCTAGCACTCGTAAACCCAGCTTAACCGCCAGTTGAATGTCCTAAAATTATGGCTGGTCTCAACTCTTTGCTCCCAATGTCTTGCAGGTACAACAATGTGATTATCCTTATTGTTGGCATCATTGTATTTATTTTTGCAACGGTCGGTGTGTTGCTGGTTATGGAGACTCTTAGTGCTTTCCTGCACGCACTGCGTCTCCATTGGGTGGAATTCATGAATAAGTTCTACGAGGGAGATGGTTACAAGTTCCATCCGTTTTCATTTTCATTACTTGACGAAGATGAATGAAGATTCAATTGTATGGTGTGCTTCAGTTCGCGGAGGTTAGTGTGCACAGGTACTAATGAACGATAATTTTTTCATTTGGACATGAATGGAATTTGTTTGGGATATATCTTGAATGGCTGTTTTGAGGAATCTTTCTTCAGGCGTAGCACTGCTCCACCTCCGTTCCAGTTATTTAATTGTTGTGGGAAGGAATAAATTTCCGTCTGGCCAATGGCTTGTATGAGTTAAACGGTTATGGCCTTTTGTAATAATATGAGTATATGAATAGTTAATTTATTCAGCTTTCTATTTATACATAGTAACAAGGTATGTGTAATGTATTTGATTGTCAGTGACTGCAGTATTGCTGTGGTTCCGATGATCTCCTTTGAAACTATTTTGTTTTGTGTCGATTTGAAATAAAAAAGGGTTGGATGGGTTCAAGGCCATCACCGAGTTGATGACCATTGATGTCTCTGCTATGAGGTTGCCTTCTGTTCCCAGCGGAGGTGGAAATCAGTGGCGGTGATGGACTCGTGTAGGACCAGCCCAAATGTGCCGCTTGATCCAATAAGAACAGAGCACCTGAGAACTTGGATGACACCCAAGTTTAAACTTGTTTGGATAGATTAAAAAGAACGGAAATAAAATTAATTTAATTTTTTAATTTATCTTTAGTTTTTTAGGTTAAAGTATTATGTATAAGTTAAAATAGATTTTTAATTTATAAATAATTTAATTAGCCCCTTGATTCTTTTCAAATCTCTCTTTTTAATTTTCTTTATAAACTATTCCAACAAGAGGATTGAAAGGAAATTTACTTTTTCTTTTATTCTTTTTCTACAAATCCTTCAATCTAAATACCAAATAAAATTATATTTATTTAAATCTAGGTTGTTCGATTTGTCCAATTTGTTTAAAATGTCATTTTTCTTTTTATGATATAACGTTGGATTACCCGACATATATTATTTTTCTTCTTAAAATGAAATAACAATTATTTGAAACATTCCACAAAATCTTAAAATAATAAAGTAAAATACAAAATCAAATAGTCCATAAAATCTTAAAATAATAAAGTAAAATACAAAATCAAATAGTCATATAGTTCCAAATACAAAACAAGTTAATAATAACACAACATTCAAGTTGAAAGGAGAAGAAAAGAAAACATAGTAAATCAATAACATCAAATGATCCCAAGTCTCAAACCGGTTTTCCTTGTACAATCAACATATGTCATCAATTAATCTCTATATGATTTAAATTATGAGAAGATACTTCGGTTATTTGTTCACATTCAATAAAAATCACAATTTTCCCATACGTCATTGGCTTAAAATACTAATTTTTAACACAATATGACTACTGGCAAGTAAGAAATCTCTAGTCATTCATGTAATATATTAATATTAGCATCCACCAGAGTTGATCTTATTCAGGACATTCAGCTCCCCTTTGGTGTTCAGTTACTAGGGTTTTCAAGGCATGCTCTTCGGTTTAGTATCGATATGTCTTCTCAGTTTGTCCACACTATTTGGGTACGGTATCCCCTTTGGTGTGTCAGCATGGTTATTCCATACCATTGTCATACTCTTGTGCCACGTGTTTGTATTATAATGGAAGGTGATTTTGGTATCATCACATATATAATCATAATTCATCAACTCACTAAAAAAATCGAGATTGTCTGTCACTTTGTGCACTCCATTACTTTATATCTTTTGCAAATATTGTTGTTGATGTGAGTTATTACAAGCATTGACCAAAAAAAAGAATATCAAATTTATTATATAGCATATTTTTTCTTGCATATGCTTATTCTTTAATTATGTTGATCATTTTCTTTGCTTTATAGTTATATTGCACAACTAGTGCTAAATAAGAATATATTAATAGAATTCAAAATATCTTCAAATGTCCAAGAATCCCACAAAAAAAAACATATACAGCTAATCATTTTTTTCCCCTATGAATTTGTGTCCAAAATTGAGATAATTTCAAGGGTTAATATATTATTTTTCTTGATTTATTTCCATAGCTCTTACGTGTGCCAGCTAATTTAGAGTTTAGAATGTCTAAATTATATAAATTACCCCTATTTTCTGTGCTTAATATATTAATCTTCTTGATCTATTTCCATAATTAGGCACTCTAAATTGGATAAATATCCATATTTTTTGTGCATAATATAGTGCCTAAAATACGTAAGAATAATAATAAAAAAGAAGAATATATTTTTATTTACCAAACCAAGTACAACTTTCATATAAACACAAGTAGAAACTACATCTCCATTACCATGCATGTACTGCAAGAACTATAGATATATTATATATAGATCGATCGATCCAGGCATTGTTATTATGCGGCTTCACATTATGGTACCGTCTATTATTACCACCTTCTTCTTCTTCTTCTTCTTCATTTTGCTTCTTTATGGCTCTTTCATGGCTGCTTTGGTTACTGCAATGAACACTTCCGAAGCCGTCCTGATTAGAGTTGATTGGACTGGTAGAGGAGATTTTACGAAGATACAAGATGCCATTGATGCCGTTCCTTCTAATAACGCTGAAGTGGTCTTCATTTGGGTCAAGCCAGGAATATACAGGTACACAATTATATACCACACATATATGCGGACATCTGTAACTTTATATATTACGAACGTCTGTTTTCTGTTTAAAGAAGTGGGGTCAGAACCAGTGGGCCCCAGTAAGTTCACTTTTCATTATGTTTATGTATATATATGTATATGTATGTGTATGTGTATGTATGTCTTGAAAAATCAAAACTTATTTTGAATTTTTTGGTTTATTTTGTATGATTTATGGTGATTATAGAGAGAAGATTGTGGTGCCAGCTGATAAGCCGTATATAACATTGTGTGGATCTGGTGTAACCAAGACCATTGTAACATGGAGGGAGGGCGTCGACATTTTTAAGTCTGCTACAATCTCTGTACTGGCTCCATATTTTGTTGGGCAGCTACTCACAATAGAGGTGTTTTTTTTTCCCCCTTTTATAACACAAAATAACTGATTTTTTTTCCCGGAAATGATAAAGATTCGTATCCCAATTATCCTAACTGTTGAGTTGGACGCACAAGATCTAAGTAAATTTGTAGGCTCCATATATCCCATATGATGTGCATGAAATCCTGTGTGTACAACTCACTAGCTCGGATAATTTGCCTCCATGTGACATATTTAAATTTGGCATCTGCATCGATGCCGTTACTATTTATTGGACATGCACATATGATTAAGATCCCGTATCGATTAAGTTAAAAAATTACGTGATTAATATACACAGATGGGATCAATAACTTATTGCCTTAAGATTTCACGCTTAAAAGGATCTAGGGGCTTTAGCGTTGGGGAATTGCGGAGCCCCAAATCCGTTTAAAAGCGTATTAAACTGAATCATTATATGTAAATTTGTTACTATACGTATTCTCATAGTGGGATGCATATTTTATTAATCGAACGGTATGATGCCGTAATGGTATCGTACTAGTATCTATATGTAAATATATATATATATATGTGTGTGTATAAAATTATATTAACAATTTTTTTTTGTTGTTGTTGTTGTTGACGGTACAGAACACATATGGAGTTAGTGCCCAAGCCGTTGCATTAAGGGTAGAGGGAGATTTAGTAGCCTTTTACGCTTGTAATATTGTGTCTTATCAAGACACACTACTGGATGATGTTGGTAGACATTACTATCACAATTGCTACATAGAAGGAGCCACTGATTTCATATGTGGAAATGGTGCATCCCTGTTTCAGGTAAGTACATGTTAGACCATTAATGCCCGACGGCTCGAGTTTAAGCTTATATTAATTTGATGTTCGAAGGGCAAACTTGTATGGTATCATTTTCGGTTACCAAACCATTAATTTTTCTTTTATGTTGCAGAGGTGTCATTTGCATTCCACCAGCGAATACCATGGATCCATTACCGCTCAACATAGAGAGTCAGCATTAGATAATACTGGTTTCACCTTTTATGGCTGCAATATTACTAGTGTTGCTCCAGCTTTCCTTGGAAGGCCTTGGGCAGCTTATTCTAGAGTGGTTTTTGCTATAACTTACATGTCTGACATGATAATTCCACAAGGTTGGGATGATTGGAACAGAAACAAGAGTGAACGCAGGTATGTGTTGACCAGGTTTGGGATTGATTGAAGGCACTTTTGAAGTTCATCGGAACTAACAAGTTGTGCGGCTTGGCAGCCCGGGTTTAGACTCTCTTTTTTTGGTGATCGGGAGAGCCCCAGTTCAATGATCACTTTGTGACTCCTACGCTAGATTTAAACCAAGATTATTGGTCATCTCGTGTGCACAGTAGGCCACTAATTTAGTTCTGAACCGAAACTCAGTGCATGAGTAAGATTGGGTCGAGACCCAGAATATGACTCTTTACCCCTCCTAGGAAGTAGGCCTGTGCCATCGACCCTCGTCCCACGGAACCCCAAGGAATTATGTCCCACTGTCTTGAGCATCCGACCTGAGGAATCTTTCACCTTTAAACCCGACGATATAATTAACCACTAGACTAATGCAAAGTTGTTATAAATTTAACATTTGTAAGACTTGAACTTGTACAACACCCGAGTTTAAACTTTAAACTCATGTTAGATGTTTAAAGGACAAACTTATATGTTATTGTTTTTCGTATTAACAAAAAGGAACTAACAATTTCTTCTTCTTCTTCTTGTTGTGACAGTACGGTGTATTATGGTGAATATATGTGTTATGGTCCGGGAGCTAGCACGTCGAAAAGGGTTGATTGGTCGAAGAGACTTACGCATGACGAGGTTGTACCCTTCCTGAACTGGGACATGCTTGGAGGGAAGAGTTGGCTAAGACCCATACCCCGCAAATTTAAGAAGCCTGGCTTTATGTAGAATAATAGTACGATTTTACGATTTGTTTGTGCTGAATAATACGATTTGTTTGTGCATACTCATTAAATAAAAAAGGAGGAAACTTCATTGTTCACCACTTGATTGATTAAGAAACATGGGGTAATAAGCAAGTAGTGGCATTACAGAAGAAGGAAGGGCAAAAAAAAAGACCTAGTAAATATAGAAGAGCTAGTGGCGTACCGAGTCTACGGGGCTCTGAACAAACTCTAAAAGAGAGGCACTCTTATAAAAAAATTAAATGTGGTATACTACTTAAATGAGTTTGGGGCTATTATAACACTAATAGTTTTTCAAAAATATGAGGTCCTGTGGATTCGGGGGCATTGGGCGATGGCCCGTCTCAAACTTTGAAAAAATGTAACTTTTGCATTGTAGTTTCTTACTTGCAAGGGGTATTCTATTGCAAAGCCCTAGAATTGAGAGACAGAAACGTAGTTAGGATTTGGAATGTGGGGGCCACTGTAGGGGTTCCGGTGCAGCGCTCTCAAAAATGTTTTAGGCTATTTATATGTGATTTGTTAAAATTCAGTATAGCAAATAAAACTTGGTTTGCAAGAGTATATGTCCATTTTAATTGAATTATTACATTAGATTATATTACTAAAAAAATGATAAATAGCATGTACGATAAATTATTTATTTTTACAATCATTCATTAGTTTCAATGAGAAATGTTTCTCATGAATTAATGAGTAATGTTTTTCCCGACTGAATCCCATATGGATTAAACGGGAAAAAAAAAAACTACGTGTTCAATATACACAGATACTGCGATCAATAACTTATTGCCTTAAAATTTCATGCTTTATTAAGTGAGCAACGTGACTAATATGGATTAGGGGCTCCACAATTCATCAATAATTATAGAGTTTAAAATTTTCATATGATGACTTACATTGTGTTAAGTCATTTTTTTTAATAAAGTAAAAAAAAAAACACTGTTTGGATAAAAATA
Source organism: Tripterygium wilfordii (assembly GCF_013401445.1). Classification (NCBI taxonomy): domain Eukaryota; kingdom Viridiplantae; phylum Streptophyta; class Magnoliopsida; order Celastrales; family Celastraceae; genus Tripterygium; species Tripterygium wilfordii. The sequence continues at coordinate 698,498 of NC_052233.1, forward strand.
AAAAAATAAGTTAGTAGCATTAGTTTCACCGTTAGGTCTAGAATTTCAGATTCTACAATTATTGAGGAATTGTAGACCCCAAAATCCAATTAACATGCACAGATGCGATCCATAGCTTATCGCCTTAAGGTTTCATCCTTTATTAAGCGAACGGCATGATGCCCTAAGGTATCCTATCAGTCAATATGTATGTATGTATGTATGTATGCATGCATGCATGCATGCATACGTGTGTGTGTAAAATTAAATTCACAATAATTTTTTTTATTGGCGGTGCAGAATACATATGGAAAAGGTGTCAAAGCCGTTGCATTAAGGGTAGAGGGAGATTTTGTAGCCTTTTACACTCGTAGAATTCTGTCTTATCAAGAGACACTATTGGATGATATTGGTAGACACTACTATCTCAATTATATTGCTACGTAGAAGGAGCCACTGATTTCATATGTGGAAATGGTGCATCCTTCTTTGAGGTAATTCATTACATATTCGAGCAACCGATATCCTAGTTATCCAAGTTACTGAGTTGTAAATACATGATTACATTCATGTGTATCATGTGAGACATGTGCAGCCCAAGAATTCACTCGGATTCTGTGCGTTCAACTCAACAGTTGGGATAACTGGGATACTAACTGTTGAGATCTTTATCATTTTTGGTATACACATTAGACCACTAATCACAGCACTATTAAGCACCATTAGTTGTTGTTTCTTTTCTATTGCAGAGATGTCATTTGCATTCAATCTTCAAACCCAAATCCTATGCATGGATTACTGCTCAAAGTGGCGTACCTGAGTCTACAGGATCCCTAGGCGAACTCTATAAAAGGGGCTCTCTAAATTTTTTTTGTGCCGATTATCATATAATTCTTAAAAGTCTAGGTCTAAAAAAATATATTACTTAAATATAACTCGTCTAGCATTTTCTGTGGAGAAGTTAGAAGTAGAACTGAGAAGAAAAGGGATTAAGGGAATAGGGAATGAGGCGTTTTGATATTCTTTTAGTTGGGCCTCTCCTCAAAATTTCTTTCTTTCTTTATGAGCTTTATAAACTAACACATATAAGGTTTTAAAATGGGCTAAGAGGATGGATGGACTACCATATAACTTAACTAACACTATGAAAATTTGGGGGCCCTGGGCGACGGGCCCAGCTCACCTTGGCCCAGGGCCGCCCCTGCTACTCAACATAGAGAGTCAGCATCAGATGATACTGGTTTCACCTTTTTCGGTTGCGACATTACAGGTGCTTCTCCAATTTTCCTTGGAAGGCCTTGGGGTGCTTATTCTAGGGAGGTTTACGCTCATACTTACATGCCAAACATGATAATTCGACGAGGTTGGGATGATTGGAGAGGAGAACTAGGTAGACACAGATATGATTGAATGCACTTTTGAAGTTCATCGGAACTAACAAGAAGTTGCGCGTCTTGACGACCCCAGTTTAGACTCGACAAGCAAGCTTATATGGTGACTAACAATTTTTTATGTGACAGTACGGTGTATTACGGTGAATATATGTGTTATGGTCCCGGAGCTGACAGATCGAAAAGGGTTAATTGGTCGAAGAGACTTACGGCCAGAGAGGTTGCACCCTTCTTGAACTGGCAGATGCTTGGACGGAAGAGTTGGATTAGACCCTTACCCCGCAAGTTTAAGAGAGGAGGCTAGGCTTTATGTAGAATATTGATAGGACTAGTGTTCATGTTTTCTGCCCAACATGAACAACACGGTCTTGCGATCGAACTGAATTTAGCATACATGATGTTCAATGAAGACATCAAATTAATAATCCTGAAATAATTAATGATTGACAAGTTCAGAAACCATTGCCAACAAAAAGTAAAATCAAGATTAACACTTCAAAGTAATATTCGAAATTCATTCCCCTACCAAGATCCTCTTTTGCAAAAACATGAAATGATTTCGAAATATGAAAAATCATCGAATACATATGTAAATTAACTTTCAATTGTTACTTAACACTATTCTATAACCTCACATGGCTTTGCCCCAATATAAAATGAAGAATCTGCCCCTGGTCATATGTATGAATAGTGTAGCAACAAAAGGAATAGTATAGGCATGTTTTACACATTCAAGCAACCATTCTCAAAGCCAAATTAGATTTGGTTACTCCATATTCCTAGCCAACTATTTTTGACGATAGCCAGCCAACCATTCTTGACAATCTACCACTTGAAGACTGACAGCAGCTCTTTTGATCAATACTAACAAGAGTCAAAGATAACACCAAGAAAAGTAAAATTTTTCACTTTCCCTTGAGTAAAGCTCAAGGTAATCATGTACTTGTTCAAAACACATGACACAAGAACCAGGCAGGTACTTCATGGCTGCAAGGCGTTTCATGGATGCGGAGCTGCTAAAACGCGGGCTGTACAACTCTTCTTAAACTACATGAAATGCAGAATCACACCAATTACCAAACCAAGCAGCTCTCATCCGAAGAACAAAAAGTACTTATCTCAAATCATGGCGATGAACCTCCTCAATATTCATGAAATGCACATGATCGTAAGAAAAATGTTTTACTTGACTACACCACACACAGAGCAATAAGGAATGATGTAATGAACTAATCATTACAAATACTGAAATACTTGAACTGAACTTCTTTTTAATATGCTGTATTAAACAATAGACTTTCACCAATGCACATCAGCACTTCAACTGCCATCATAATATGCGAAGGCTCAATTTAATTTTACGTTGTTTCTACATTCTAAATTCTATTGTATCTTGAATGCATGTCCACCCCAAAGGAGTAGTAAAAAATGAAGAAACACAATTACTCACGACGACTACTTTTTTCCCCGAATTGCTCTATTATGAAACAACATAGCTTCAGTCACCCCTGGAGCCACTGTTACTTGCAGAAGATCTCTTACCACCATATTTCTGTCAAAGATGAAAAAAAAAACCAGGATATCATCTTTCAAGAACATAAAATTGTACTCCAGAGAAGTGTCTACTAAAGCAACTTTTGCAACAGAGGTATCACCATAAGTACATGAAACTGACCTGCTTTCCAATGTTAAATGGAACATATTTGTATTTGATCATGTGCGTAATTTGGCGCCTCATTGTAAGGGCAAACAGGACAATCCAGTAACAAAGTAATATAGGCCAGAAAACAGGAACATCAAATATGGAGAAGAAGGTCATGACAAATGCAATGCAGAACGCCTTCGTGAAGGAATACCTGGAATCATGACACCAATAACAATAGCATTAATTGCTTACATTTATAGTAAGAAAGATGTATAAATTCACTCACAAACGATTAGTGAAAAGGCTTCTTAGTCCTTACGGAACTACCATCACCACCTGAAAATTACTAAAAGGTCAACACTAATTAAAGAAAGAATTCATCATCACTTGCATGCTAAATCAGTCAACAAAAAGAAGTAGCCATGTGACCACATAATACGAAGCAGACTAAAACAAAAGTGATTACCATTAACATCGAAATTATGTTATTTTCACATACTAAGAAATAGTAAAGCCTGCAAGTTTGCGAAGGGAGTTATGAATTACTACCCTATACTTGCACATTAACTAAAACTTTTCGCTAGAGTTTCTATTGCGTTCCCTCTCTAGAGGGATCTAGTTCATTAACTACTCACCTGCCATGGCTTCTGCATGTTACAAGTTAAATAAAACAGCAGTTACGACAGATGTCTTTCCCACTTGCCTAACAAAGTAAGGGGCGACAAATCAAGCATTGCAGGACAGTTTTCTTCAGAGAGTAGGCTCCAATGTTGCAAGCCTTAACAAAGAGGATTTGCAACTAGCCATTCTAGGCTACCGCGTAACAGGTTTCAGAGACTATGCAGGGCAGGCAACTCACTCATATGAAAATAGAGACAGATTCAAGAAAATTTACAGGATTTATTAGACAGCTTCTCCAAAGAAAACTCATCTCCAAATATTCCACCTAAGTTAGAGGTGAGCCCATCATCCAATGTACGCCTTAAATAGTTAAATCTTTATAAGAGAGTCATGTGCTGCTCTCAAACACAGCAATATAATAATGAAAATTTAGGTTCTTTACACGTGCACCGGAGGTTTAGATCATGAATTAAATGTGGAAAGACTATTTCCAGGAATTAAACTTGTGTGACCTCCAGGTTGCATTGCACCCTTGCAACTCCACCACTAGGCCACATATTTGTTACAACAAAACAAATACAACCCCAAAAACTTGCAAGCATTTTCCGATGAATCAAGGGTGATAAAAGCATCTAAGCATGAGCCGAACAATTAAAAACATGATCTAAATTCGAACAACTATTATGGTGAAAATGGTTCCTTATATCTCAAGCTTCCTCTCAAGTTTCAATTATCCCCCCAGAATCATATTATAAGAAGTACTTAAAGAACAGTCATCACAAAACATAAACCAAGGTGGTGAGATAAAAGGCAACATACCAATCAAATCAAGAGAACACACAAAAGATATGACAATCAGCTATGAGATTGCTCAAACACAACAGTGAAAGAAACTCGCATCTAACATATAACATAACACTTGAAATATTACAACCAATGAAAAGCTAGGGTGGGGGAGCATCTTCAATTACCAAAATTTGAACTCCGGAAGACGGCGAATGAATGGCTTGAATTCATCAGACCCTTTTGTTGGCAGCATAGGCCCATTCGAAGATTCAAGTTCAGGATCAACCAGAGGGGATAAAAATCCAATCAGCAAATTCAGTATATAGATCCCAAGACTATACGAGATGATGTAAAAGCCTTGAACATAATACACTCGTAAACAGTAGATAGCCATTACTACAAAAGTCCCAATCCACCTATACACCGAATGAGGGGTAGACTTATCCAAATAATACTGGTACAGCCTCCAAGCATCATGAGCCCACTGAGACAAGGGTGATGCCACTGAGGCACCCTCACTGCCAACCCCCTCCATTCAATCACAACCTAGCAAACCTGGAAACACAATAACATAATCCACTGAAATCAAGCAAATCAATTCACAAGAATCACCAAATATATAACATACACACATGAAACTACGAATTTCCTTCATCAATGAATACTTGTGTGCTTATGACACACAACGTGCAGATTTTCAAGTGGGATTGGTGATACGTGCATTCTAGGGCTTGATTGCAATGGTTTTATATAAACACCCGAAAAATAATTAAATAAACCTAAAAAAGAGGGGCGACAAACGTAAACCCGTATTTGATGGCCAAGAAAACTGGATTTTATCCCCCAGCTTTTCGAGATTCAGAATCTTAAAGCTCAACTAGCTTCTCTTAAAGCAAAAGTAGTATTAATCCAAAACAACACAAAATCATACTAGATCCGAGATTTCCCTCTGATAGTCAGAACATTTTCCTAATTTTACAAAGCAACCAAACAAGGATTCCATAGAACACAACACAAGCAGCCAATATGATATAAACAATAAATTACAGCAGCAGATCCCCGACTCAAGAACAAACGCTATACAAAATCAGATTCAGAATTGAAAATCGGAAAAAGATTATAGAGGTGCAGTACTGTAGGGAAGATGAGGAGCTGACCTTTCTTGGACTCGGAGGAAGCTATTCGCGTTGTTGTCGTTGAGAAGATATCGAATTAGATTGCTTTTCAGAAGACGAGAAGATAGCAGATCTCTGGGGGTTGAAAGATTATTTCCAAACGTTTCTTGTTTTTACTTTTAATTTAAAAGAAATATTGAACTCACCGACGGTGACACTATAACGAAAAATAGTTGAATTTGACGATTGAGGGAGAGAACTTAGGACATAGGAGGAGCATATGCCTTTTTTGTGCTATTGTTAGAATATTATTTGCTTTTATACATAACGAAAGATACTTGAGACGCCAATCCCATTACCCCTAATCTATGTCGAGTCTTCGCTACATACGTCGTCTCTCATGAAGGTGAAATCTGAATCTTCCCGTCTATTTATCGTGGATTCTTCACTAGTTCTTCTAATGTGTTTCAGCGACACATATCTAATGCACAATAATGACGCTCTTAGATTTTGTGTGTTTTTTATTAAGGGGAAGTAAAAAACCTAGATGTAATCTATGTGTGTTGTATATATTTTATGTTTGTTGTTCAGTCTGTCCGGGTTCATTCATCCCAATGATGATTGTTTGTTTTTTTTTTTTCTTCTTGAGTTCTAGTGTCTATTTGTCTTAGTTTCGGTTTGTAATTTCCTAAGATGCTATTGCGAAGTTAGGGATAACTTTGTTATCATGGACTGAATTATTTGAGCTTATACCAATATACCCTTTTTTTTTTTTAAATATGGGCTCCATATGCATATTTATAATCAATAACTATCACATGCCAAATATGATTTAAGATGAAATAGGAGTCATAAATTGAGGATCTCTAGCATTGGTAATACAAAAGCTCGGGGATGAAACCCAATTTTCTTGGCTATATGGGTCCGGTATTAGACTAAAAAGGGGGGGATTAGAGCACCTTACAGGGCAAGGGCAAGTCTTAATGCATGGCAGGTCATTTAGAGGTGTTTCAGCTACTATAAGGTGATCTGTATGTGTTGGAAGCAGCATTAAACCTAATATATATGTGTTAGTGCAGGCACTGTCAGGCCATATGAATGCGATGGAGGTTGTTGAAGATACTGTCAATTCAGGCCATTAGGACAAGCACCTTTCTAGGCCACAAACAATAATTGTGTAACACATCCAGTATTTAGAACTCAGTTGTGGCCAACTAAATACTATGGTCTTATCACTTTACACCAGTCAAGATGCACGCACTGGACCCATATATTGCAGTTTTAGAAAAACTAAAGAAAAACTAAGGAATACAGTCGTAATGAACTCCTCTCTCTCTCTCTCTCTCTCTCTATATATATATATATATATATATACATATACATATATATATATATATATACCCATATATTGCAGTTTTAGAAAAACTAAAGAAAAACTAAGGAATACAGTCGTAATGAACTCCTCTCTCTCTCTCTCTCTCTCTCTCTCTCTATATATATATATATATATATGTATATGTATATATATATATATATATGTATATGTATATGTATATGTATATGTATGCATGACACAACAGGTATGAGATTTTAGTGTATATATATCGATGTTTTTATACTTGAATTTTGATTTAACATCCAAATTGGTTAACCCTTTTATATTGTGTGTTGCAGACTATATCAGGATCATATATGAGAAAGGTGGTACTGTACATGAGGTTGATCATCAGCATCTACGACAAACATTGGTACGCAAGAGTCTGTCAACAAATGACTAATCCCCGGCCCCAAGAAGTAACAAATACCGCGAATGGAAGTAGAATTTTGCACTACTGATCATTTTGTGTACGTAGTAGGACTCCTTTTTTTCATGTAAGATGACCTATATATAGACATGCAAAAGCATTTTGGACAAGTAGCTTTTGTGCATTCTAAGCTATTCATTTGTATTTTGGATAACTATGAGACATGGAGATATGAAATGTTTGTGAGGTTTTAGCACGTTATAATGTTTGCGAAATATAGTTGTGTGGAGGTATGTTCTGCAAATTAACGTGGTTTTTGTAAATTTTGGTGTAGTGTGATATCATGGACCCGAAAATCACTTTATAAATAGTTCAAAGACAAAATAATATTATAGTACTTGTATAGTTTAGTGGGTACATTGTTTTCATTTTCTTGTAAAGTTTATTACGTTAATATTTTTTTTGATAATGTCACATTAGATTTTTCTGACATGAAATCTAGGTGAATGATGCAAAATGGTAATTTTACATGGTTAGAGGAAGAAATTAAGAAAATAAAAATATATTAAGGACGAAACTGAAAGCACGAGTACAAATTATATTAGTAAAAAAATAAGTAACATGAAATTATATGACGTTTCTCCTTCTACACCACATAATCGCCCTTCCTTAAAAAACACATTCCTATGTACATACAGGAACATATCCACTTCTTGTTCGCTGGATCTGGGAATTTGAAGGTCGCCGTGTAGGTCTGTATGCGCCTCCAAGTTGTTGCCAGGTAAGTTAAAGCTAAGCGATTGAACTTAATTACATGTTAGTTTTTTCCCCCTTTCTGATATGAAGCATTGAATTCTGCTTACATGTATGTGTGTGTATGTATGTATTATCTATGCGAGTGTATGGGCAGTTGAATTGTTGGTTGTGGGCTACTGGGTTTCACTTGATTTTCGTTGAAAGAAATGAGAAGGGGTTTTTACTTTTTAGTTGTTGCTCTGGACTGTGGAGTGTAGGTATTCACTAACCCAAAAAAAAGAAAAAGAAAAAGAAAAAAGATATACACTTCAAAATGGGGAGGAAAGATCTTGTGATAGCAGGAAGTATTGTTCTCTTCTCATTTTTTTTTTCTTTCAATTTTTGGTGAAAAGTTACAAGTTTTCTGGTAATTATAGGCCATGTGGTCTTTGGGGCATGGAGACATGTCTTGTTGTTTACTTTGAATAAGATAAAGATGAGGTTTTGATATGATGATTCTTTAGATTTTGCTATGAATAGGATAGCTTTGGTTTGATGGAACCCATTAGTGTTTGCAATTTTTGGTAAACATCTAAGGGCGTTTAGATCTTACGATGGCTCTAAACTGCGGTTGGAGGGAACCCATTAGCGTTTTCAATTTTTGGTCAACATCTAAGGTGCAGTCAGTCTTCCTCCTATGGACATCATAGGGTACAGACTTGCAATAATGCTTGAGTGCTATGTGTCATCAAATATTGTTACATGTGATGAGCATCTTGATTCTTAAACACTTCTTCCTTAACTGCAATTTCAGGTTGATTTAGATGGACCTTTGAAGTTTCCTTGTTCGTATTGGTAGTTTGGTGGATCCTTTTTATAATGTGGAAGCACATTTTGCAGTCGAGCAACAAGAGTGATGACATGACTGGAAAGCCACTGCATCCTAACAAATCTGTTTGGATGGCTCATTGGACAAGTACAAAGTGTAAGTCAGCAACCCCAGCACATCAACAGCTGCTTCATTACGAGCCCAAGGGAGATGATCATAAGACCATGAGTTGCCCTTTATCAACTAGGTCAGAGGTATCGACAGATAGTTCTATACATGCTTTAGATTTTAAAGAATTAGTTAAGGTCAAAACAAATAATGATACGGATGATAGCTTGATAATAAGTTCAAAGAAGTCGAGGACTGAAATATTTAAGCCCTTTCCAATGTTCAATGTCTCCAAAGATGGTAGGTTGGATGTGAAAAGTGATCAAACCACTTTACACCATCAAAGAGTTGTTAGGTTAAGCAATAGTCCTGACTCTGGATTCATTAGTTCTCTGGGTGGAACTGAGGAAAAATTTTCTTCACAGCCTGTATGTGCTCCTCATGAAACTGGTCCTTCATCAAGAGGGTGCGATTTTCAGTCTGAAGGTAGAAGATACCCGGAGCAGTGGTTTATACCTGTTAAGACTCTTGGAAAAGACAGCTCAGCAGCTTCATCATCTTGCCACAATGATTTTACGCGGTCCGCTACTAAAATTGTGCCACATGGAATAAACAGAAGTGGGACTTCTGTGAAGTCTTTGTTGCATGGGGAAGAAGAAATTAATCAGTCAAGCTCTGTCGTAGCATCAAAAGAACGCTTTAGAAATAGTGATTATAACAGGCATTCTTCTCCTTTTGCTGAAGAGAAGCAAATTCATAACGAACCAACTCTGTTAGTGTGTAATCCCTCGTCAAGCAATAATGAGGTACAAGATTTCCTTGGTAAACAACGTCAGAATAGGACAAATGATTATGGGTTTGGATTGTTTCCAAGCGGAAGCAATTCACCAGAGGAGACTGAATCAGAAAATTTGTATCACCGATGTTACTCAGTACCAAGATTTCCATGTTCTGTTCATGACGTGGAAACTATGAGAATACGTACAGCTATAGATTCTATGGAAGAATCATCCACAGGTCCTCCCCTTTATTCTCAGACTACTCAAAAGACTGATGCAAAAGTGTCTGACGGAAGTCAAATGTTCAGGGAGTCAAGGGTATCTACCAAATATAAAGGAAAAATGGTCGGTGAGCTACTCAGTTTATCTCCGGATTTCAATTTCCATTTTCTTCGAGGAGTGAAACTACACGCTTTACATAGCTGCACACAAATTGAACGAAAAGGTAATATTGGAGGTGTTGAAACTTCTGCTGTTCAAATAAGGAGCGAATCATCAGCTGAAACTGATACTATGGACATGAACCCTTTCCGAGAGAACCATGTTTCTGGTATGTATATGTTTTATCTCATATATGCTGAACTTTTTTTATCATGCTCAAGTGGTTATCTTTCCTGGTTTTATGCTGCTGAGTCTAATTAAGAAACTAAACAGAATGTTAATATAAGTATATGTACATATATAATATAATCTTTATTAATCTATAGTGTTGTTGATGTTTTGCTTTTGTTGGATTCATAACAAGTTATTTTTTGTCTTTTTTTTCAGGCATGACTTCGTCTTTGTCAACTAAGGTACATTTTTCTATATTTTGATCTTTCAACATTGTTTCCTCTTTAGCATTCTAAATCAATATTTGCATATGGAGGTATGTCATCTATGTTGGTTTTGATAAAGTCGATGAAAATTTTCAAAACTCTTTTTGGTTTGTTGCCATTTAACTTACGATTGAGGTATGAATTTCAAGCCAATGATCCCTTAAGAAAAATATGTGAGGGAGGTCTTTTGAAAAATGTTTCAAAGCATGCGAACGTGTTCCTGGTAAAGAAATTTAGGCAGGTATGAACATTCACTTTAAAATCCTTATTCCTGATATATTTTGCTATTTTACTATGAAGTATGTGATTTTATTTCTCCTCTTATCTGTTCTTCTGATGGTATTTTCCAGTGTTCAGAGTCCACAAGTAGCATATAAGGTGTTTAATTGTATTTTGACAAGAATTAAAGAATACATATAGAGTTTTGTAGTTTAAGAGTTGAATACTAAAGATAGCATAACGATATTTGTCGAGAGTTAGTGAGACTGCAAGGCGGTCAGTTTATCGATTTTTAAGTAATATGAGCTTCTAGTGAGTGTAATGTCTGGTTATGGATTTCCAGGGTGTACTCCAAAAGTCACCAAAAGCACAAGCTGCTACAGCTTCAGCTGGAGAAGAAATTGAAGATAGGCTACTGAATGCAAAATTACCTGATATGAACCCAGAACCTCCAGCACTTGCAGGTGTTGCAAGCTTGTCAAATGACAGGGACACAAGCACCTCTAGAACCCAGAGTTTGAATATGGAGCACCTCTTTTCACATGCTGAACGACGTACAAATTCAAAATCCAGTGCTTACCACGATGGATTGGGGCCAGAGCCAAGCAGCAGATGGGTTAAACGCCTCAAGTCGAGTGCTTGTGGTTCTTTTGATTACGGAACAAAGAGCTTGAAAATGGAAGAAGCCTTTCCCCAAGAAAAAGTTCATAACCTCTTTGGCAAAATGTCGGAACGTAGAATAGCTAGTCCAGACCCACAGATGGGCAAATGTCGTGGGAAACAGCCGATGTTGTTAGATAAGACAGTAGTGCCATTAAGAAACTCTGGGTCCTCTTCTAATGACTTAGTGGGGGAAAGTAATATAACACTCTCACATCCTTGGATCCGGAGGTGGTGTCGTCGTCAAGCTACATCTCCACAGGCCAAGGCTGAAGCTCCTGTGATTTGTGAGCCACAACGATCAAATGCCGTTGCCTTTGAGTATAAAAAGCAGCAGTGTCCTAGCGTTGCTGCTAAGGCTCTGATGGGAAGAACCATGACTCGTTTTCAGCCATGCAAATTTATCAATAAGGGTCCTATATTATTTTGGAATAGTTAAGGATTTTCAAATCTCCCTGGGCATATGTTGGATGAAACTCAGCCTAGTAATCTGCTAGATCAGCCAGTTCTCATCAGTTGACAGGAGGAAAAGCTGCTTTGGCGATTTTGTCTCATGTTGATCAGATTTCTTTACAGTGTGAAATGTTGGTTTGCTATGTATTCTGGCCTGAATTTTTATCTCAAAACTTTTTTTTTTTCCCTTGAAGAAAATATATTTTTGATACACATGGTCCTCTTTATGTATTCTAATACACTTCTGATAGAGAGTAATGTGAGTAGAACTTTGACAATCACATTATGAGAAAGATAGGAGGGTCTTTGTGGCTAAAACCTTGAGAAATGAGCAACAAAAGAGTCAGCGATCAGAAATCATGGTTCCATTTTGGACATGGCAGCCGGTCTGTTCCAGAGCACAATCAAAGAAACCACCACCATGGAAGCTTGAATCAATACACGGTGGAGCAAACTGAACAATTACATCTCTTGACGAGACCACTCCGGTCACTTGCTGGAGATCATTGACTAGGAAGCTGAAACTGCTCTTTCTATCTGCCATTTTAGTCATGAGTTGCTTGAGAGTGTCACTTCTCTTGCTGGTGACTGGAGAGTCCATCTCTGGGAGGAAATTGTTTCGAAGACGAAGAATCCCTGCTGAGAGAAGAGCCCCAACGTCTGGTTCTATGGTAGAATCAGATTTAGATTTATCAGTCTCCATGTGAATGAATTCCTCTGCGGTTAGACTTCTGTCAATGGAAAATAAATTATTATTTACTGGTTAATTTCTAGTAGAAGAGTAAAAATAAATCATGTAGTTTGTTTGAACAATCACGCTTGCCCTAGTAAAACAAGCAGAGGGTGTAAATCATTGTTGGACTTACTTTCTATCATCAAATATGTTGTCATTCTCCAGCAGAAGATAAATATCACAGCTCCTTATGCTGCCGATGAGTCTCTTACTCGCTCGATCTAGGACGGGGATGAACCCAACTTGGCTTTTCAGCAGAAGATGAAGAGCTTCAGCCAAACTCTGGTCTCCATATGCATGAGTAACTTGCTTTTCAGTCTCAAACCTGAACAGGTAACAAAGATGAGTGAGAGAGCAGCAAGTACAACTTGAATGAAGCCTATAGTGAGTAGCTTTTGAGCTCGGTCGTACCTAAACTCAGACAAAGCCTTGTCTGCAATGCTATCAAACCACTCTAGCCCATTTGATTGAAGCAAAAGATGGATCACAGCATTCTGTCGACAATTCCATCCATATGAAAACATTCAGGTTTTTTACTAGATATCGTACTCTTTAATTCAAAAATGACAAAAATGGTATTTGAAACAAAACTGATAGACTGAGATTTTGCCATCAAACATGGTGTTCGCATTGCTAAGCCTTGTGTTAAGTACCTGTGTCACAAAACCAATGACTTGCGAGTTCGATTGCTCGACGACAGGCACAACTTTGATTTGATGTTTCGAGAAAAGCAGCAGAACATGAAACAGTGTGCTATCTAAGTTTACAGGAAAGAATGGATCCCAAAGATGTGCCTTTGCCAAACCTCCAATCTGCCCATTAATTCAATATCAGCAGTCTTACAGATCCCAGTGTTCCTACCGGGATCCTTAGCATTTTTTATTCAATGTAGAAACAGAAAACTAATATGGGCATGGAAATTGGAAGCTATAAATGCAAACAAAACACCCTTTTCAGACTAACAAATAGTAAGTAAAATCAAATGCAAAGAATCAAAAACCTTTGTCTGCCCAATTTGAGGATTCTCCTCAAGCATGGTGAATATCCCACTTTTGCTATCACAGCCTTTAGTTTGGACATTATCAGCCTTTTCAAATTGCTGGGAAGACATTACACAAACAAGATGTGAACACCAAGATAGTAAATATCAATGTCTGATTCCTACAGGACAGACAGACTTACCTCAATAGACCAAAGAACCATACCAGCCAAATCAATGAAGCCAATGTAGTTATCTGAAGATCTACCAATTTGGGTATCAGGGCTCACAACATCCACAATGGGTGCACCCAACACATCTTTCTCATACAACAACTGGATCGCATCTCTCACAGTATCTCCAGTTTTCAACTCCAAAACTTGAAAAAAGAGATTGAGAGGAAAAAAAAAACCCAGTAAATAATCAGATTCAACAACTCCAGAAAAAAATAAAATAAAATAGAAATGGTGGTGATACCAGCAGAATTTGTGATGCCTGGAATAGAATTGATGGGGATGCGATCAAGATAGAGTTGGAGAGCACTGCCAGAATCAACTTCTCCCTTCTCCTTCTCCTTCATCTCTCTTGTTTCTTGCATTTTGGTAGTTGTGGGTTTGCTTCTTCGTCTTCCTCTTCCATCTGTGTGTGACATTGCCATCTGTACATGAAAAAGATTATAAGGTCTACGTGTTTCTCGCAATGAATGACACGTGGCGCTAAGAATAATAAAATCCGGTCTTCATCAGGGATTTCTGGTTTCTGTTGTAAGGACCGCTTAATCAGTCACCAATTGTCAAGCCTAAAACCTAAATGGGAGTGGCAAGCAACACTTTACACCAAAATGATGACGTCCAAAACTTGTTCGGTATTGTTGATGTATCAAGTAGTCGAACTAGCGTCAGAAAATGATTTATTAACTATGCTTTTATGACATATGCAGAGGCAGAAGATTAAGTTATGGGGGGTCCGAGTTCATTCTCGAGAAACTTCTCTAACGCTGGAGTCAATTTGAGATGCTATCAGCTGGAAGTGCTCGTCGTTGGGTGCACTATTTGCTGACTTCTAATCATAAGGTGAATCCTGTTTCTTGTAATTGTAAACGGGTAGAGTTCAGAACACTTTGCATGTGCTCTCTAATCTAATGTTCTTCCATACCTTAAGTTGCACTTTAGAAATGAGATGTTCACAGCTATTGTAATGGTTGTAGTATGAAAGTAGCATATGACAACATTTTCTTTCTCTGTATATAAAGAGAGAGCCAATAGAATAATTGTGCGCGCACAAAAATCTCTAAATCTCTCTCACCGACGACATGATAAATTTGATCAAAACCATACATGTAATGGCGAAGGGACCCCTCTCGAATCTATATAGTTTGCCCCAAGAGAAATTCATTAATTAGGCTATCGTCAATCGGTTAAAGTTATCAAAATAATGCAACCACCTCGGTTCCTAAACTGAGGCTGGCACAAGTTCAGTTCAATTATCATCATAGTATAACTAGCTTGACATATATCTGAACATTCTACCCTCATATTGATCAATGAACCTCTCAACAAAGAAAAAGCTGCTAGCAGCTCATCTCAGCACTATTTGCCAAACCCCTGCCGCAAGAACACTTATTGCCTCTATTTTAGGGAAACTAGGTTTGTAATTTACACAGTAATCGCAACGTAGCATGTTACTTTTCAAGACCAGAATGCTGCATGGACAATCCTCTTTGCCTTCCCAGTATAAACATCTGGTAAACTGCTTCAGAAATGTTTTCCTCTCAACTCCTAGGCTTGGAAGTTGGAACATTCCGTGGTTAGTACTCGCATCCCGTTCATATAACAGCTCCATCCTCTATCGTTGCCTTCTCCATTATAACCGTGATACCTGATCGGATATAGAATCCATCTTCTGGCCTATCAGCCTCCTGAACACCCTACAAAACCAGAACGGGCGTAAAAATATGATATGAATGGGAGTCTTGTATTGTAGGATAGAACTCTTGGAAAGTTAAATTGAGGATCACAAGCGCATGGGTGGTTTCTGCTTACTTCTTTATTCATGATAACCACGTCTTTTCCAATCTTTGCGTTCTTGTCGATTATACAGTTCCTTCAAGAGAAATTTATGAAAAAGCATTGTCAGAACTTTAAAATTTATGCATTTATCATCCATCGACAATTTCATTTTATTTTCTGAGGGTAATCACCTGATTCTCGTATTCTTCCCTATCCCAATTGTAATCTTTCCTTCTGCAAGCAAGGATGCGATTTCAGGCTCGGTTTCATAATAGTCAGCTCCCAGCATTATGGTGTCCTGTTTGATGGTCAACCGCTTGAATAAGATATTATAGAAAAACTCGGGAACTTTCTTGCATATAACCTTAGTTGTGACTTGGAAAGCAAAAGAACAAGGTTAAAGACTAAGATCATTTACCAAAAGCTCCACACCATTATCGATGCGTGAGCGTTCACCCACTATGGAACGTTCAATCTTGCATTCTCCCAAAAAACATCCATGTGAGACTATTGCATCTTTAATCTGCAAAAGCCGAAAAAAAAACATGAGAATCTAGGCAACAAATCTCAAAAAGAGAACAGATTTGATCCCAAGTATCTAATGCCACCTTGCTTTTATCCATTTTGGTTGGTGGTAGAAATCGCGGAGATGTGCAGAAAGGTGTCTTTGGATCATAAAATTTGAACTTCGGATTCTGCAAGGAAAAATGTTGTGAATTGGCATACTTATAATCTGCATGCAATAAAAATGCTACAAAAAATTATTCCTGGTCTCGCAAACAGTAAAAAAAAATGTAATTTCCTTTGAATGACATGACTTCTCAGTCGTCTACACCCTTTTATTGCATGGAAGGCCTTGTAGGTAATGATGAATGAAATCAAAAAATGTCGATTGTAGTATTGTACTCGGATTAAACCAACCTCTTCAGTGAGCGCCAAGTTAGCGTCGTAAAAGGTTTTTATAGTTCCCATGTCCTCCCAGTAATCTCTGAAGATATATGCCTATCAAATTGTCAATACAAGAGTCATTCAATATTTATACAATATAAAAATACTAGAATGGTTTAGAGAAAAAGGGAAATCGGAGAATTGGAGAGCAAAACATCAAAGCTTTTGTTGCTTCAACATAAACAATTTAATTCTTTCAAAGCTTGATGATACATGTACAGTTTTCTTACTTGGACATCATGCTCCCGAACAGCTGCAGGAATTATTTCAGATCCAAAGTCATTGGAAGTAGGATACCTCCATCGCAAAAGCTCCAACAAAGTGTCTGTCTTAAAGATATAGACACCCATTGACGCAATATATGGGGCCTTTTTGGCATCTTGTGGTGACAGCCCGAGAAGAGTAGTATCCACTTGCTGCATAGAATCAAACAAGAATATTACGAGTTCATCATTGTTGAATAACTTGATTAATAAGTAGCTACTTCAAAGGCATAATCTGGGTTCTTAAGTAAAATTGTTTTAACCCAATGGAGAAGAAAATATTGGAGAACAGAGTTCAGTTATATGCATTGGGTTTATCTAGAGGGTCAAAAGAAAATTCAGTTGGCAAAGCTAATCATGAGATGCGAGTAAAACTCACCATTGATTTGAGATCAGCGCCCTTTGGCTTTTCAGCAAAATGGACAACACGGCCCCAGGCGTCTATCTTCGCCAATCCATAATCTGAAGCACGGCTGGACAGTAACCACTCAACTTTAGATGAAATTCAAAAATGAATCTTGCGACATAATTATAGTAAATGCAGACAAGAAATAAAGAAGTAGTGAAACCAACCTCTCACTCACTGGTGCACATGAAATTGTTATATCAGCATTCCTGTCGACGTGATGCTGTAGCATGTTTGAAAATGGGTAAGATAGATTTTCAAAAGAATTCTGATAAAGAAATGATAAACATTCTATAGGGAAATACCTGCACAAAGTCCATATAGTCCATACGGTATAGATGATCCCCAGACAAGATCAATATGTTTTCAATATTCCTATTCTTAGCATCCTGCAATAATCAATACAACGATCTCAAAACTAAATTTTCATATCCAAAAAGGGATGCCAGGAACTACATGGATTTATATATGTTTTAGCCACAACCTGCAATAATCAATGCAACGATCTCAAAACTAAATTTTCGTATCCAGAATGGCATGCCAGGAACTACATGGATTTATATAGGATTTAGCTTATTTTCTGTGCCAGGATGGTTCGATAACTACAACTAAAATCCTCGACACATACCTCAAAAACCCATGTAAATTGCCTCACAGCATCTGCTGTTCCTTGGAACCACATCTTTCCAGCTTCTCCAGGCGTTTGGGTAGCCGCAAGAACCTATTCAGACGATTAAATTTTTATCCTTTAATATCTCTTACATCTTACAACATTAAATCCATAAGAAACCAATTCAATAAAACAAGAGCATGACCAAAACATTCTCTCTCTGAAGGGTTTCGTACCTCCACAAATCCATCCCCAAAGTTAATACCATTACCAAAGTAGGTGCGTGCAAGATGGCGATTTAGCGAAGCTGAGTTGAACTGGGTAAGTACAAAAATCTTGTTAATTCCACTATTGATACAGTTGCTCATCGGTATGTCAATAAGCCGGTAACATCCTCCAATGGGAACCTATGGATCAGACCACATCATTGCATAAGAGAGGCCCAAAATGTCGAAGTCAATGCTAGTATGAACAATTTATGGAAACCTGAATTTTTCCTACTCCAAGGAGAACGGAGAGCTGTAACTTTGTCCTCAATTAAATGAATTGAAATCCAAACTGAGCTAACTAGGGACTAGAAAATGCCCTTACCGCAGGTGTTGCTGCTCTTTTGGTGAGCGGAAACAGCTGGGTCCCTGCACCTCCTCCCAGTATGATTGAAGCCACGTTTTTTGGATCTGCTTTTGGTCTCTCAAACATTGATGCTTGCAAATTCTAAAATCAGCATCCAAGAGTAGAACAGAAATTATTGTGCATCCCCATCAGAGAAATTTCCGCAACAAATAACAAAGAAAAAGAAACAGGACAATAACACCACAAAATCATATGGAACAACTTTAGCAAATTAAATAACCAAAAAAACAAATAAACTAAGTGGAGCAGATTCTGCAATTTAAAATTTGAACTGAAATTGGCAATTCAAGTGATTGCAGTATAGATTTATCCAGGTTTTTCAGGAACACAGGATTTGGGAATTACACAAACTTACCACAACTTCTTTGGCATTATTTGATGTAATAACAGCAAGAGCAACTCCTGGTTTAACCTTCTTGATCCTCTTCTCAGCTTTCAAGCTATTTGTCAACTGATTGACCCAAACACTATTATTTAGGCTCCCTCTGATCCTCTCCCCAAAAAACCCATAGTCTGCATTCTTGAGACAACCTTGGTTGGGATTCGCTAAATGGGTATTAGCTTTGAAGCCCAAACAGCAAGAATCCATTGCAGTATTGCCCTCACAACCAAACCCAGATAATACCCAGATAATGATATTGAAGAGTACGGATCCACAGCAAACAGATGATGCACTACCCAAAAGAACTGAAAACAGAAATCCCAATAAAGCATTAACTCCAAAATGAGTAGCTAAAGTAAGCAAGTAAAGTAAGAATCACATAAGAATAGTACTAATCCGAATAAAATGGAATGATAGTTGTGCATCATAGTTTTAGTAACCGAGGAGTTGACATAACAGAATAGAAAGTAGATCAAATTGGAAAACACACTCAAAGGAGCTTACTCGTGGAGTTGAGGAGAAGTGATCAAAAGAGGACCTTAGATGAGAAAAACTTGTGAACAATGATGGAGATTACGGTTAAGCTTTCTTGGCATGTGAGCAAATCACGAGAATCCTTGCAAGATTGGGTTTTTATACCTTTTTTAAAAGAACACTATGCATATTCAATATTGAATGCGGCAGGTTCCTCGCCCGGACAGACGACGAGGATTGCGGTAGCCGGTAGGTTGATATCAAGCGTAATATAAGTCAAAATGAAAAATTTATTGGGTATTTTTTGTGTGTACAACTCGAAACCTAGTTGCAGCAATGAATGAGCTTATTAGATTTAGGATATAAAATGAGATTATTAGATCTATGAGTCACACCAATTAAAGATAATTTGCTATGAAACCGTTTAATATGATATGGGTATATAACTATGTATAATATTGAGAATAGAGATAGCGGTGAAATTATGAGGAGAGACGATATAATTTATATAGGAAAGAGTAGAAAACAAGTATGAATAATTAAAAAAGATATGATTTTAAGTAATAATAAATTATATGAATTCAATAGAAATTGATAAAAATATCTTCGTTTACAAAAATAAATGACGAAAACGAACACGTCTAGTGATTTCTACACTTCAAGGAGCAATTGTGTCTCTCCAATTCACTGAATACCAGGGTTCAAATTTGTAGGCTCCTTTTGATTCCCACTACAGTCCAAACACTTGTCCATTGATGTAATGTTTTCATAAAATAAACAATAAGAGATATTTCATGGGTATTGTAGCATTGTCAAACAAAAGCACTCCTCATGTCCTAATTTGAGAGAGTTGGAACCAGATATTTGTTGCCTGTTGACATGTTGCTAATTCACTGATAGTGAGGGATTATTTGATTAAGATAGCTCAAAGTTGAAGCTATCTTAATCAAATAATCATACGAATCTTGAGAATAATGGTTTCATTATCTCTTGATTCGGTAGGATATAATAACAATTCAATTTATTTTAAGTCATTTGGCGATAATCTAGTTGGTTATCTCTCGAGACATAGAGTACAAAAATTTTTATTTGAGATTGACAATTCAATTCTATACTAACATCACTATTTCCAGGTGATTTACGTTGGGTATCGTGTTTATCGGCCAACTAACTTGTCAGAAGGGTTTGCAGGTGCCTATAATAAGGCCCGAATTTGGGTTTAGTGGACTGTTCAATTGGCATGCATGTTGTGTTGAGTTGTTCTCAATTACTCAAAAAAAAATCCAATTTATTTTATTTTTTATTTAATAATTATTTTTGCAAGCTGAGAGATTTGATGAGGTGGGGCCTGTAGGTAGGCGTGTCCAAACAAGTATGACCACAATCCTGTGTGTACTGTTGGTGTCTGGACTCACTCACCTAACCACATGGACGGTTCTTATTACATAGGAGCACATGTAGCCCATCGTTTTCCCTTACTTGGCCTGTCCTGGTGGGCCCCCGAAAAACAAACACATCAGAACCTTAGATCCGTCGGGTTTGTTTTTTGGTTTTTCAGGAAAGGTTTTTTTTTTTTTTTTTCATATTCTGTTTTCAAATTGTTTTTGAGTGATTTTTGTTTGCCGTGTTTTCTAAAATGGACAATCAAACGTGTTTTCGAGTTGTTTTCTATTTTTCATAAAATAAAAAATATAAAATTCATAGGAAATAAACATACCAAATAAACTCTTATATTCATGATAATCATCAAATCATATCTATTTATAATAGCAATCAAATCAGATCATTTTTTTTAAACGAAAAGGGGATTCAAACCTTGATACACACCAACATTACCATTTCAACTAATGGTTCGGGTATGTGAATTTTCTTTGTTTTACGAGCGATATAAAGTGGTTGTAGAGGGTTATTATTGATCGTACATGTGTCACAAATAGATTAATTGTAAATGCGAGAAAGAAAATTTAAGGTCCTGTTTGGTATCACTTCCAAAAATGATGAAAACAAAAACATAAAATATGAAAATGAAAATGAAAACGAAAACGAAAACATAAATTTGACTACTTGTTTGGTTGCGTATTTAAAACAAGAAATGGAAACATAAATGACTCAATATGAGATAGTCATGCAAGATGTAGTGTAGTGAAGCTCTGCTCTTGATTCAAAGAAAAAGTCAATGCCCAAAGTTCTGCCTAGGCCCGACAAGACCCCGAAGCCCGTAGACAACGTTGATGACTACCTAAGAAAAGACCCTGAAGATTGTCTCGGGCTCGTAGCCGAACCCAGCCCCAAAGATCTTCTCGGAAAACCAGACCCTGACGATCGTCCCACTACCGACCAGACCCCCGATGACGTTCTCGAGAAAAACCCGACCCCAAAGCCCTTCCCGGGACAGACCCATCCCCAAAACTGTCCCAGGATCGATCCGACCTCGAAGACTGTCCTAGGACTGACCTAGTCCCGAAGCCCGTCACTAGACCAACACGACCTCGAATACCTTCCCAAGCCAGAAGACCGTCCCTAGACAGACGAGACCTGAAAGCCTAGCCAGGGATGGACTTGGCCCGAATCCCAGCTCGAGACCAACTCGATCCCGAAGCCCGTCTTGGGACTGACTCGACCCCATGACCATCCTGGGACAGACCCGGCCCAAAATACTGTCCCGGGACATACTCGACCCTGAAGACCGACCCGGTCCTGAAAATTATCCCAGGACCGATCTGACCCCGACGACAGTCCCAGGACAGACCCAACGTCGAAGAATGTACCGGAATCGATTTGACTTAGAAGATTGTCCCAGGACCTACAAGGCCCTAAAGATCGTCCTGGGACAACTCGACCCTGAAGACAGTCCCGAGAATGACCTGGCCCAGAAGATAGTCCCGGGGTCAACTCGACCCCAAAGCCCGCCTCGTGGTTGATCTGACCGTGAAGCCTGCCCCAAGATCGACCTGACCTCGAAGACCTTCCCAGGCCCGTTGCCAATCCTAGGATCGACTTGACCCTGAAACCCGACCTGGGCTCGTAGCCCAGCCAGGCACGAGACGGACCCGACACTGAAATTTGGCCTAGGAAAGACCCACGCCCGAAGCCCTGGTCGAACCCAACTCAAAAATGAGATAAGGGTCGGTACGCATGTTGTGGGAGAGAGAAAGGAGGTTGTCGTATGTGTGGTGTTTTAAAAACTTATGAAAACTTCTTTTATGTTTTTAAAATTTTAAAAACTTGTTGTAGGGTTTCATAAAAGCGAAAATAAAAAATATAAACAAACACTATATTTTTATTTTTGTTTTCTTTTTTTTAAAAACCAAAAAAAAAAAACAAAACAGTAGTTGATACCAAACAGGCCTAAATGTTAAATTACTATTGATTTGGGTCACTTACTATTTTTAAGGGAAATTACCTATGGGCCCAGCCCAACTAACATTGACGTGAATAGGCCCATAAAAGCTTAGATGCCTTGTATCCCGACCACGCCACGGAAGAAAAAGAGCGACCGAGGAGTAGAAGACCAAAGGATGCCACAACAAAACAATCTATTAAGATAGTCAAGTTTGCGCAAAGAACACTTTATAAGTTTGCCCTTTGAAAATTCATTTTGGGTATAAATTAGGCTCGTCAAGTTTACACACATAGAAATTTCTCACTTGATGATAGGATAAGCTGTGCCGAAACTTAACGCATCACCATAATTGTATTGTTTCCAGTGAAAGTCAAATTCAGAACCTTCTAAATTCATATATTTGTCTCAAAAATTCATAACTAGGCTATCATTTTACAAGAGAGTGTAACATCAAAGTATTGACGAGAGATTTTAAACCATTAACCATGAACTTCATGGAATGTCCTCAGGCTTCCACATTTATCCACTTTCCTTCTACATAATTCTTTGACAGCATTTGCGTCTCTTTCCAAGAGCTTGGGCCTTATACTTTACGGCCCACCATTTCAAGCCCATAAAACATTCATGCTTCGGTATATTTCGTTGTCAAGTTCAATCAGTGCAATTTTTATTTTTATTTTTATTTTTTGGTGAATTAAAGAAAAGCAATCTAAAGAGAATGAAAAGAAAAAGAAAAGAGAAGCGTTTAATGTCTGTTTGAAATTAAGAAAAAGGTAATTATTGAGGGAATAATAATAATAACTGTAAAGCTTTTTACAAACTGAGGACCAGAAGTGGCCACGTCTTCACTTGAAAAGTCAAGTTTGAAGAAAAAAGAAGAAAACTTCTTCTTTGCATTATTGATGAAGGGAGTGGAGGGTCTCTGTCTAGAGAGTCCAGACAACAACAGTGGTAACTGAATTTCACTTTTGGGAAAAAAACACACAGAGGAAGGAGGAAGGAGAAAGGAGAAGAATTTGTTTACGTGGCATTTTCTTAGTGAGGAAGAATTGGGAGTGGGAATCCCTTGATATTGTCTAAGCATCCTATAAAAACCTGCCATGTGGTTATCCTTCAAAGTTTTTATTATTTGTAATAAAACAAAAAGAAATGTACGAATTGTTGGAAATTCAAGCCCCAAACACGTTAATCATATCGTTCACTTTGGCCCGCACGATTTGTTCTTTGTGGACTGTTATCATTGGTTTTTAGGTCCATAAAACGCGTCGTTGTATGAGAAACACAAAAACTTTACTTATATATCACTCGATTTGGTTATGACAATCCAATGTGAGATAGTATTAGTCTTGACACTCTCCCATACTTGTGGGTTGGGTTATGTCAAATCCAATAAGTGGACACGTAGATGCCACGTTAAAATGGATCGAGTTTTTGCTTCGATACAATGTTGGAAATTAAAACTCAATCACATCAATGATATTGTTCACTCTAAGTCATAGGCCCGCACGGATCATCATCATTGATTCTTTGGCACAAAAAAATACGTCGTTGTATGAGAGATACAAGAACTTTACTTTTATACCAATAAGTTGGGTTATAAGGCCAATCCAATATGAAACACTAGTCTTAGTCTTGACATGGATTAAATTTTGGTTTTAGTGAAGTGCAAAGCAAAATCTAAAATTTTTGTAAGAGAATTCTTGGAAAGAGACCCATTAGTGGCATATTTCATATTTCAATAAAGCAAAAGGCATAGGATATTATTGCCTTTCTTAGAAAAAGAAACACAAGGGAAAAAATGAAAAATAAAAAGAAAATATAATTTAAAAGGAAAACACTTGCATTCCCCAATGTCTATAAATATCAAACCTCCTCAATACAAGGATTTCAAGAATTACAACAGGATTTTCAAGGGAAAAGCCAAAGCAGAGCACAAAACAGAGCATACTCTGTTCCTTCCTCTTGTCACTTTCTTGGACATCCACTGTCCTTCCACTCTCTTTTTCTTAATGCTCTCAAAAGGAATTCAAGATAAAGTGCAAATTCCACAGGCACCAAGCTAGAGAGTTCACTCAATCTCAGCAGATTGATTCCAAGTTTCCAACAGAGAATGGATTCATTTGACATCAAATCCGAGAAGGCCAACGCAATCAAGAAGCACCGACAACGTCGTCAAAAGATTGGGAGTTTTTTCAGGCTGCTTGAGGTGTTAATTGTTCTGGTTCTGATTTCCAAGGTCACTGATCACCTTCCAATTTCTGTCAATTTTTCCAGAGACCACTTCAAGGACTTGTCCATGGCTGTTGTGAGTCCCAGCTTCGTGTTTGTAATCGGAAACATTATAGTCCTCATTCTCTTTGTAAAATGCAATCAGTTTTCTGCTCAAGATTCTGCGAAAAGTAGTCCGAAAACCGACTTCTACGAAGAGTTCTTGGAGAGAAGTGAGCGAAGCCAGAGCATATACAGAGACGAAAACAGAGAAAAACAGAGCACACTTGAAGAGGCGAATATTGTAACCGAAGACACACACCCCTGTGCCTTGGAATTCAAGCAATATAGAAGAAGTCAATCGGAGAAATCAAAGACTGTGAATTGCGATAAGTCGAACAAGGAATTAAGACGGACGGTGACCGAGAAAGGCAGGGGATTGGCAAAGAAGTCATACCCAGAAGACAACATGAGCAATGAAGAATTCAGACAAACAGTTGAGGCTTTCATTGCTAGGAAACAGAGGCTTATAAGGGAAGAAGAGCTTTGTGTACATTAGTATTACTTACAGCACTTTTTTGGCTTGTTTGTGTACATTGCTATATCATAAATGCAATCTATATTTCCTCTTTTGTTCAAATCTTGTTCTTGATAATACATATGAACAAATTGTCAGTACTCATTTACACTTTTGTGTTCAATTTTGATGATTTGATCTTGATGCTTGGGCTTAACAATTCAATTGGTGTTTATGCTTAGAATCCATTTAGTTTTTTTTTTTTTTTTAGCATTTGAGTGCTCAACAGGGAACAATCAATGAAAAAGCTGGATCCAAGGCTCCTGAATACAATGACTTAAGAGGTGTGCCACACATTACTCTGTCAGATTTTGTCTACACCACGTCACTCTTGTCAAATTATTTTTGCACCATTAGATGCGAATTTGAAAGTATGAGCTAATGAGCATAAATTACATACTCAAATTAGAACTAAGTAAACCTGAGGTACTAGGTCTGCAGGTATATGGTGAGACCCGCAAGTACTACCCGTCATATGTGCACTAGGTAAACCTATCGGACCTGTGTACTAGTGCACAAATTACGTATGTCAAGCAAGCCATAGAAAATGGATGCGTGAGCTCATGCCTCTAAAGAGCATGGAAGTATTGAACCCTAATGGGAGAGCATGATTATCATACTCCTTACCAACGGGCCAACACATCATTGGCACCTTTTAAGATGATTAGAATATAAGCTAATATGGGTTGCAACTGTGTAATCGAATCAGCCCCCACTCTAAATTTTGAAGAGAAATGTATAATAGAGGGAATAAAAAGGGAGTTTGATGTTCAATCAACTCAAAAGAAACAATTTTATATGAAATTCTTTGATTAATCAAAATGAAGTTGAGTTGAGTTGAGTTTGTTGCATGCATGCATGCCTTATCTACTCCTCTAAAAGAGCCTTTAACAATTGATACGAATCTAATTGCCTTGTTATGAATTGGCTTAAGAGAACCCATTCCCAATCCAAGTGGACTAATATCATAATTTAGGCCCAAAAGCTAAGCTTTACCTTTTATTCTATGAGATAATGTTACTTAATAATATAGAGCAAATGGATCCTAGATATCTAGGCCCATTTGAAAAATTAAAAGTGGATCCTACCATCCAATAAACCCCAATCATTAATTTAGTTTGTCTTCCAAGTGGGTTTGGATTTTCTTTTCAATAAGACTTTGTTTGCTTTTGTGGGTAATTATGTCAATATGTAGAGAAAGGAAGATGGATTTACAGAAACATCAAAAGCACATAGGATTATATGGGTTCATGTAGCTACAATTCGATCTCTTGCAATCCCACTACAATTATAGTATTAGGGTTTCGATACAACCTTGAAACTTGGGATATGAAGGTTAAAAAGAAGTGACAATATCTAGAGATTAAACTAAAATTGCAAGGACGGACAAACACAATGTGAATATGTATATAGCTAGGGAGCTACAAAAATTATCGATATAACCGAATTAATCGGTCGGTTATTTTCAAAAAAATTTTTATATATTTCTTTAAATAACTACCCTAAAAATCGATAGATAATCGAAATAATTGACCGATCGATCAATTAAATTCATGTCAAAATACTGAAGAAAAAAAAAATCAAAACAGATTATTTTCACCCCTAATCATGGATCCGAATCTCCACTCACGTGTTAATTTTTTGAACTAGTCTTAGGTTTTTTGGGAATGATAATTATTCATTTACTGTTATAATTTGAAGAATTTGAGAGAGATGAGAATAAATAGATGAGAAGTAGAAGAAAGAAGTTAGAGAGATTTGAGCACAATCCACTTGAGTTATTGTCCACGCTCTAGGCTCAAGGTCCCATGTGGTTTTGTCCTTCGAAAGACATCTCAAGCATTGAGGCTAGACATACACTTAAAAATCATATCGTTGTTTTACACCAAACCAAGGTGTCTTTTTAACATTTACTCTGTGCAAGTGAAACATATAAAGTGGACATAAAACCTCGGACACCCTTACTAGCCAAAAAAAAAAGGCATACTAAACTAAAGAAGATATCATGATGCCTGAGCTTGATGAATCATTTTGGCAAATTAGAGAGAAAAGAGAGGCGTCTAATGTCTGAATCAATCACTCAATGTCTCAAAAATGAAAGGCACACTCACACTTGCAAAAATGTGGAGTGGAAGGCAAGAGACACTTGAAGCTTTTGGAAAAACAAAAGTTGTGTGAAGAGTCAATTGGCCACGTCTCACTCATGAACACTAAAGTTTGTATTATTGGTGGGTCTTACTCTTAGAGAAGACAACACAGAAGATTAACAGAAAGAAAGGAGAAGATATTAAGTGCCATTTTCTTAATGAGGAAGAGATGGGAGTGGAGACAGGGGACAGTGCTTCCGCCAACCCGAACTGGCCACGTAAGAAAAACTTAAGATTCTATTGGTTCAATTGCTTCTGCAATGATTGATTAGGGTTAACTATGTATCTTAACCTCCTAAGGGGAGGGAGGGAAAGGAACCATAGAAAGAGAGTGCATCTGATGTTTTAATGTCCTACTCTAATCAGTGCCTGTCAACACCCTATGAAGGACACCTCTAAAACGTCCTAGTATGAAGGGTGGTCCTCTAAAGTGGCGACGTCTCAGTCAGACACTACCCGAAGGAAGTGTCAATTTTTTTTCCCCTTTAGGTGGACACGGCAATGGACACGTGTCGGACACTTCTTTTCACTGCTTGAAGGATTGGATCATGTATTGAGCCGAATTCCTCTGTAAGTTATGTAGCCCATGATACTTTAACATCCTAAGACCCAATCCACAAGTGGAAATTCAAATTAGTGGAAGCAAAATGGCAAAAGCAAGTGAAGAAGCAAAATTGCAGAAGAGAGTAGTAGAAAAGAGTACTTCTCGAGATTTAAGGGTCTTATATTTGGAGAAAGTTTGGCATTTCTACCGGAACAAAGAGTTGTTCTTGTATTTGCATCATTGTGGAAGCTCACATGTATTTCTGTTTGTTAAATTCTTAATAACTTACATATTTTATGTTAATTTTAGATATTTACAAATCTGTCTTTGCCGTCTCATGCAAATTTTGAAATTCCCGTGTCAAGGTGTCCGTGTCGTGCCCCGTGTATGTGCTTCCTAGTCTACACCCTAAGTTTTGAAGTCCTTTTTTTTTTGCATTGCCTAATCCTCTAATTACAAAACTAAAACTATGATGCAATGGGCACCATAGCAGGCCTCAATAATGTGATTGTCCGTACAAATTCCATTTCCCCATCTTCATTCCAGCCAGCAATGCAAACACAGAAATTTTGTGCCCAAGAAAAAAGAAAAAAAAAAAAAACTCAACAATGACATAAACAATTAAACAAATCAGGCTTTGATCCAAAATTAGATGGTATGTATTGACGAAGTGTTTGCAGGAAACAAAAGGATATAGCTCCAGGCATTTAGGAGAAGAAAATGTACTTGAAAATAAAGAGTATAAAGGTTAACTAAATCACCTTAGAACCATAAAGTACCTGGAACTAAAGGATTCACGGTCACAACATCAGCAAAAGCTAGAAATATATCTAACTATTAAATTTTCTTTGACTTGTGTATAAGGCCCAGTCAATATATGCCTCCAGAGGCACAGCCTGAAACCAACAAGAAAACATGTCACAGAGATTCTTTACAACTAGAGAAGTGTGAAAATAATTCTGACTTGATAAAACTCCAAATGCAAATTAAAAGAAAAAGAAAAAATATGCACTCATTTATCTGAAAATATGCCTGAATATATATAGTAGAATGGCAACCATGATTGATAAAGAAAGATAATCATCAGGTAGATACATGGAAGCACAAAATCCTGCAAGTGCATCAGTTAATACATCATATGAGGTATGCAGGATGCCTCCATGGTTAAGACACAGTGTCATCTATGCACACAAAACAATATGAATTGAAAGGCCGAAAGCACCTGCATTTCAATGTTACTACTCCACTTATCAAAGACTTTTTTGTGTCCTCAGATGTATAAATTTTATGCAGGCAATAAGCAAATTTATGTGAACAAATTAACGCACAAAACTTAAACAGGGGCAGTGGCATTTAGAAACATAAGATGATCGTCTGAAAAACTATATCATATATGCTTGCCTTAAAACTATTAGCAGATAGTTCTGAGTCGGCACCAGTCTCTGACTGAACCCATGAAAGCTCTATACAGCCATCTTCATTTCAATTTTCTCATGAGGATCATATCCTATGAGTCCGAAATCGGCGGCCACAAAAGAATCTATATTCTTCTTGTCTGGATTGATTTTCAAAATCTGCATTAATCAACAGTCAAGAGAACGTCAAACGGTGCAAATGTAAGCAGAACTGAAAGGAAAAGAGAGCACACAGAACAAAAAACTGCCTTCCAACCCAAATGTTGGCTTTGCAATGAGTTCATAATTTATTAATCAAAATGGAGTCTCCTTCGCAAGTATTATACATACTGGGAAAGGCCTTGGAAGTTTCTGAAGCTGCTCCTGTAAAGGCCTGACATGCGTGCGATAGACATGAGTATCGCCGGTCACATGGATAAAATCACCAGGAATGAGGTCTGCACAAGATAGTAGGTAATTGAAACAAATTCTAAAGCACAAAATGACAATTTCAAGTAGATCAAAAATCAATACACTAGTCCAAAAAATAAGGAAACAATACATATGAGAGGATATCCCTTGCCTCCTCGGTCCACGCAGCTTTCTACAGCTAAAGGTACTCTTACAGTTTTAACACTCAACCAATTTTGCATGTTAAAAGTGACTTGTAGGGAAATTTGTGCTGTTATGGTAGAGAGGGTACCATAATCTGAAACAACATAGTATGAACAGTATTGAGTGCCAACTCTTTTTTATTTTTATTTTTAGAGAAGTTATGTTGTTATATGATCAATTTTTTTAGAGATGGAGGAATCGAACCTAGCACCTCGTGCAAGCGACAAGGAGCACACATATTCATCTCCTACCCAAAGTTAGTCCTCATTCTATGCAATTTCCTTAAGCAAACTATGTCCTACGAAAAAAAAAGAAGCAAACTTGGGCCCCTCTGCCAACACAGAAAACCATAAAATAGTAGGTGCAACATGTCGAATTTGAAAAGGCTCCTGGGGATTGGTTGAATACTTGAATGGCTTAGCGATGCATCTTTCTGGAATTCAGTCTTATCATCCCTACTGCAGCATAAAACTTATTATTGGTTGTTCTGGAGGAGCATACCGCTAACATGAGCAATCATGCATGTCAGTAGAGCATATGACGCAATGTTAAATGGCACACCCAGACCCATGTCAGCAGACCTCTGATACATTTGACATGATAATTCGCCATTGGCTACGTAGAACTGTAAAAGCAAAAATAATGAAGACAAAGTAAACGATTTACAAATCACTAAATAAAAGTACAAGAATAAACACAAGTTACAAATACCACAAGCCAATACTAACTTGTGCAAACATATGGCAAGGAGGAAGTGCCATCAATTTAAGATCCGACGGATTCCAAGCCGAAAGTATAATCCTCCGATCATCAGGTTTGTTTTTTATTTTCTCAATAACATCTAACAACTGATCAAATCCTTGGCCAGTATAGTCAGCATGCATGTCAGTATACCTGTAGAATGCAAGACATAAACAAAAAGGCGATCTGTAAAATTATCCATCAACAAACACGAACTGGAGGGTTGTGGTTGGAAGAATATATCCAGCAACCTGGCACCAAAGTGTCTCCACTGGAAACCATATACAGGACCTAGGTCACCCTCCTCCCTATCTGTTAACCCAACACTGAAACCATACATTACAAATAAGTTAGAACAGCATGAGAGTAGCATTTAGAACCCTAAAGACACGAAAAGAAACAGCCATTTTCTTGCCTATCTAGGTAGTCTTTAGATGCGTTTCCATCCCATATATGAATACCCTTTTGCTGAAGGACCTGTTATTGATAATAACTATTTAGAATGTACACCATTTTCATCCCGCAACAGCAGAAAACCAAACAGATAAGGAAAATATATGGAGGGTGATAGATCCATCTTATGGAAATGAGACCAATTCATTCACTTTGGTTTAAAATATGCACAGAGGAGGTTATAGATTGCCTGAGTAAAGGATAGAAGCTTAAACTGAAGTAACGGTTTTTGTATGCACTAGGATAATCTTTTTTCAGCTCTCCTGCACAAGATACATCCTAACAAATAGCAAGGGGGTGTATTAATTGAAAAGGTCAAGAAGTACGAGCCTTTATCTTTGGGGAATGTTCAATAGACAGAATCCATTATATTGAAAATCACAAGTATGTGCACTTGAACATCTAAAATATCCAGAGCAATCATTACCTTGGCATTAGTTGAGCCACTAATGAACCACAACAGTTCTTCAACAACACCTCGCCAAAACACTTTCTGTGGACCAAAAATGATGACAACGTACATCAACATAAAATAACTAAACGATTAAAATACCTCTTGAATCAGCCTCGTGATAAGAAGGCGCACTAGCTAATTAAAAGCGCTAATAACATACAACACGACATAAAACAAATTGATTATGCACTCTGATCAGTGATTACCGTAAAACTAGTCCAAAGGAATATGAAAAGGTTGCTTATCAGAACATGAAAAAAATTGTACATGCCTTCGTTGTTATAAGTGGAAAAGTTTTGCGCAAATTGAACCGCATCTGCGAAGGAAATAGAAAGGTAGATCAAATGTACCCCGTCAGCGTCTGAAAAAAATCATTTCCGGAAATACAACTAACCCGCTAAACAACCAAAGCTTTTGATTACCTGGCAACCAAACTTTGATAAAGTTCCAGTTCCAGTCC
Organism: Tripterygium wilfordii; assembly: GCF_013401445.1. Taxonomy (NCBI): domain Eukaryota; kingdom Viridiplantae; phylum Streptophyta; class Magnoliopsida; order Celastrales; family Celastraceae; genus Tripterygium; species Tripterygium wilfordii. Next base: position 730,754 of record NC_052233.1, read on the forward strand.
TATCATCCTTCAGATTGCCATCTGAGACAATGTCTTCCACGAGTCTTAGATACAAGTACTCCTCATGTCTGTCAAAAATCATCTTAGGCAGGAAAGAGAACTTCTTTACTTCAAACTTGCTAGAATCTGAATTACTATTAAAGGTCAGACCATTGTTCTGACTAAGGGATTCGACTGCAGAACTCCTCACACGAACATAAGTTGTAAACCAATATCGAATGTCGTTTTCCACGACAGGGAAGGATGAGTACCAGGGCTGAAATACAGAGGAATCAATTGTAGGAATAAAAGTGTCACAATCGATGCTTGCCTGAATTTCAGTAATGTGAATGGCTTCACATTGAGGCGCATTCAAAGCATCCCTGTATAGAAAAAGGGATTAATGAAGAAAGAAAGGAAAAATTTCAAGCAAAGTGACGAGCAACCAGTACAGACCTTAGTATTTGGCCACCTCCTAGAACAAAAACTTTCTCAATGGACAAACAATATGGAGATGCAGCAAGCAATTCCAATGCAGAAGCCAAGCTTCCACATATCACAACGTTCTCAGCAGTAGCAATATCAAAACTCCCAGAACGAGTCAGAACAACATTAAGGCGACCAGGCAAAGGTCGTTGCTGAAGAGGAATGCTTTCCCATGTTTTCCTACCCATAATAACAGCGTTCTTTTTTCCAGAATCTGATGCAGTCATGGTTATATTCTTGAAAAATTTTAGATCGGAAGGTAATCTCCAAGGCATTTTCCCATCCTTCCCAATTCCCATATCTCTGGTTGCAGCCACAACAACTTGGTAAGTCCTCTGTGGATCAGGAGGCGTATAAACATTGCCATTGGAGAGGATTGTGGTGGAGTCACCCAACATTATTGAATTAAAAGTGTGACTGAATTTCAAAGGTGATGTCTGAAAACGATAACCGCACAGCCAACTTTCGTGGAAGTGCGGCAGAACCTAGAAACCATAATGAAAATAGATGTCACTATCACCAGCCTTGCAAAGGAGATAGAGGAGACGCACCATTGGCATTCAGGTACAAAAAAGCACCATTTTTTGAATGCCATTCAACACAAAACCAACTACAACACTGCAATTTCGAGAAAAGCCCGATGCAAGTTAAAAGGCTGAAGACTACCAAAATAACATGCATTACCGGTGAGAACAAATTTGAAACACCATGAAATGAATCCCATCAAACACTAGTCAAGAAAATTCTACTTCCAAAAACCATTGATGCAAAAAGGAAAGCAACACGATTGCAGTTGGCACAGAATCTACAGAAGTCAAAGCAAAATGTATGTAGTCATCCAGTTCAACTACACAATACATATGAGCGTATCACAGTCGGTAAAATAAATTCCATCCTCTCACTTCTCTCTGTCCTCCCATTCCTACATGACTGGACCAATTAGTATCTAGGAGATATCATCAGTTCCTCAAGCAGTCGTTACAATCATCTGAGAGACTCCATATCCTCCACTCCAACACAAAAAAAAAACACAAGCATTCTCTCAAATAGAATCACAACAATGGACTAAGTAATCCGATCCTATCTCGAAAAAAAGGTCAAACGAAAAAGCAATCTTCGATCAATAATCATTGAAAACCACCAAAAAAAATTAAAAAAGAATGAGAGACACGAGTAAGTTACCAACCGATCTGAGACCGAAACGCAAAATCTTGAATTATCTTCAACACCGCTAAGAATCCAGAGTAAAGTAAAGCTGCAAAAAGAGAGAATGTCAGGGTTTTTAAAGAAATATGACACAAGATTTTCAGTTACAGTAGTCACAAAGAAAGCCAAGGACAAATTTAAATAGAGACCGAGACAGAATGCGCGAAAAACAATGAGCCAAAACCACTTTCTCTCGCTTTCTCTCTCTTTCCCTCACTGTGTCGTTTGCTTTGTGAGACGATAACACGGAAAATGAAAATCTAAAAAAACAAGAGAGAGAGAGAGAAAAAACCAGAGACGCGGAAAATCCAAAAGCACGGTTGACGCGGGGGTGCCGTCGAAGCGAGAGTGACTGTGGAAGACGAAAATTTATTACTGTGCTTGTGTGAGTATCAGATACTCTTCTGCATACCTAAAATGCCCCTGATTTTTCCGAACTGTTACGGATTTCAGTATTTTTTGTCCTACCCCAAATGCAACGGTCACGATTTCATATCAATTATGTAAACAATAATGATAGAGATCCCATCAATTAGTATTCTAGTTATCCCAACACGATTTCATATGGATCGTTTGTATGTAGTAATGATAGGGATTCTAACAGTTGACATGCCAATTATCTGGATGAGTTGTAGATACAATATTCTATGCGCATCATGTGGGACAGGTGAATCCAACAAATTCACTTAAATTGTGTGTGTCCAACTTAGGTGAGATCCATATCACCTATCATGTGAAACTCATAATTTCACATGAATCATGTGCGTCCATCTTAGCATTTGGACTAATTGAGATAAAAAAAAACACTAAGATCCTTAACATTTTCGAAGAACATGAAATCGCGAAACACATATGCTCCGCATGATTCCTATGAAATCGTGGACGTTCATCTCTAACATTTGGGATATTGCCATACATAAGCCCGCTCTTTTTTTTTTTTTTTTTTGGATTTACTATGCAACGTGTCACCAACCAACAATCCACAATTTTGTGTCACCAACCAACAACCCACAATTTTGTGTCTTTTTCTTCACCTAACACGAAGATCTAAACTAATAGAGATTAAGCAAGTAAATGATAATGGCAGTAATTAATATATTATCGTAATAGCTTCTGATGGATAATGATTCTGCGGGGAATAAGAAATCATATCTTCTATACATAAATTCGATTTTGATAAAAAGGCAATTGATTTGTAAATTAATAATGTTAAAGACAGCTGTTGTTCCTTATAATAATCAGTGAATTATCTTCAATATATAAATAAATTACACTAATCATCTATTGCGGATAACTCGATAAGGGTAGTTGGGTTATTAGACCCAACTTTTGAGGGTTAGTTTTTTTTCCTTTTTAAATGACGGATAACTCATCCAAGAATCGATCTTGTATACATAATAAACTCCGAAGACAATGGCACTACCTTCCAATACATGTCTTAGTCGTGAATATAATCTCAAATATATAAACGAATTTAGGTACGTGAACCTAACCCACACATGTCAAGATCCACCGTGTCACTCATGCTATCCCACGGGGACGGATAAGTTATATTATTGCGCTTGAGCAATGTTACAGACTCTCAATTTACGATTTTCATTTTATCCCCAATACTATCTCGCATATGTGATAATCATTGATTAAAAGTAAACATGTAAGACTTATTTAGCATTCAACACTCGGCATGTATTGAGGATAAAAGAAAAATCATAAATTATGGGTCTCCACCAACATTATGACACGTGTAGCATACAAGAAAACTAGTAGAATGTTCTAAAATGGTAAAATTGAATTGACTAGTGAAGGAAGATGCTCAAGAAAAAAAAAAACACCACTTTGAGTTGAAGATATTGGGGAAATGAATTCCATTGGTCCACATTAGGAATACCAAAAAGGGGTCATGATCTTGTTCAAGTCCATTTCTATCCAAGAAGATATTTGTCAACAATTGCGGAAAAATATTATGCCTTATGTAGTGTTTGAAAGAATATATATATATAATTGAACATATATATCAATCATGTCACACACCAACTAAACACACACGATTCTTTGCAAACTGTAAAGTTAATAATGGTACGTTGGGTTATACGATACCCGCTCCTCTCGAGTCCCTATGCCCCTACAATAGAAGTCATTACGCTCGCTCCTCTCGAGTCCCTAGGCCTTTACAATAGAAGTCAATCTCCTCTCAAGTCATCAGGCCCCTACAATAGAAGTCATTACACTCGCTCCTCATGAGCCACTAGGCCCATACAAATAGAAGTCATTGCACTGATGTTTTCATCCAGTTGCAGTAGAAGTCATTGATATTTTCCAATGAATTTACTCCCTCCGTCCTATTTTAATTGTCCCCTTGAATTTTACACACAGTTTTAGAAATTACATTACTCCCCTTCAATTTGACATTTATACCCTTATTTATAGAGGACAATTAAGATGTCAATGACTTATTGGGAATTCACTCCATTAGCTTTTCAATTTAAGGGTAAATAAGAGTAAGATGAGAAAAATGGATGAAATTAGTTTTAATTAATTGAAATGGGAACGTATTTTGGAATATCACAAAAAAGAATAGAGGACAATTAAAATGAGACGGAGGGAGTAGTAAATAGACTGGGAGATATATGATGACCACTAATGACATCTATTACAGGAGTCAACACCCGCTCGCTACCCTTTGGGTGTACACTAAATAAACTCATTGGGCCGGTGTACTTAGCTGCAAATTACGCATATCCAGTAAATTCATATTTTTAAATATATGAATTTACTGGATATGCGTGAATGCCTCATTACTTTTGTTAATTACACATGACAATCTAAGCTACTACACTAAAAATATGAATTTACTGGATATGCGTGAATGCCTCATTACTTTTGTTAATTACACATGACAATCTAAGCTACTAGTGTAGTGTAGGGTATACCATACAATCAATAATCACATTAATGCATGAACAATTTGTCAACAAAATTAATATTTACATTTTCCACCTCTCTTTTTGAATAGAAAAAGGAGATTTGAACCCTATTATCAAGACAATACACATCATCTTTACCACTCCAATTAATGACTCGGGTGTCTTTCCTAATGACACTTAATTGAGACATTTAAGTTGCAGTTCATTTGTCAAATCAATACACTTCCACCAGAGCAGATAAGGAAAGGAAAGAAAAGAAAAGAAAGAAGTCATTTTCAACCCTTAAAGAGAGCATGCCAGTGAACAGAGAGTATAGGCTATCTCCACCACAATATCCACCACAATAAGTAATGTGTGGGGCTCACGAATTGTCACATCTCCACAACTTACTTTCTTTTCTAAGAAAATCAAGCAAATACAGACACCTAATAAACCAAACCAACACAAAAAAGAGTCATGGAATGTGGAGCAGCCTAGGATTGGTGGTCCAAATCTTATCTATTAACACTAATAGAAGTGGCCCAGTGTCACTGGACCTGCACAGAACTTTCACTATAGTCTATAGATAGCCAGGCAAGGCCTCCTTTAGTGAGGAACCATGTAATTTCATCTAAGTTGCTTCAATGCAAAGGATATCCTAAAATGTATAGTATAACCCAGAAGGCCTAATCAATGATCAACTCAAATCACAGAAGTCTAGGCAGTAAGAATGCTTTCATTCTTGATGATAAGATTCAAGGCAAATGTGAGTAAGAAAGTAAACAAATTCTACAATTACTCAAAATGAACCTATGATGTACCCATCAAAATCATTTTCAACCAAGTAGAGGCTCCAGAATCCCTTTGAACATACTAAGATAACAAGTTCCAGGTCAAGATATATCCACTTAACATTAACAATCTACAACATACCACAAAGCACAATCTCTACCAACATCTAGTCGTTTTTAGCAATTAACTTTGTACGAGTAAACATTGAGGTGCAATGGAGGATGAAGTAGGAAAATAGTGTGGAGCTTCAATAAGCAAAAACTTGCCTGACTCTTCTTTCAATCATGGCTTCTAAAGTTATAAGAAAGTATCAAATAGAGCTTAATGTGTAAAATCAAGTAAAAAGTATTCAAATACAGAATAACCAACCATGAATTATGTGTTATTCTCAATCTCCCCAACCTGCATCAGAATAACTGGAAAACGTCTCAATCACAGACCCTCAAAGAATCGCAGGTGATCTTCAAATGTCTCACCATGCCGGATTTTTGCGATTGATCCATCATCTTCAACCTAAAAACAAGTATTTAAATGCCCAAATATTATTTTCTCTAAAGAAATTGCTTCAAAAACACAACCGAGATCAATTCCCAAAACTAGTAATTTTCAATGTAAAGCATTCCACAGCAATTTTTATTCCATTTTCTTTTCCGGAGCAGGGGAATGGGTTAACGAACAAGATACAATGGATGAAAGAGATATAGGAGGAAATTCCAGCACGTTATTAAATAGAATAACTACGCAAGTAAGCAATCACTGTAGTTGCATTTGCATTGCAAATGTGAGGGAAAAGAGAAAGTTCCATACCCAATACTCAGGGGGGCGCATCTTTAGATTGTACGTTGAAGCCATGCTCATGCAGTAAGCGCCTGCGTCATGCACAACCAAGCCATCGCCCTGCAAAGCAAAATTCTTGATTAGAAGCTACGAGGATACTGTTCCAACTATCCCACCAAAAGGGCAAACACATTACCTTAGCTGGGGTTAGAAGTTCTCTCTCCTTCCCCAAGAAATCAGCAGATTCGCAGACAGGTCCCACCACATCAAAAGTTGAAATTTCAGCATCTGCTGGCGCGGGAGATACAAGTTCAATGTGCTGCAACCAAGAACTAACAAATCAATTTTGATCTATTTAGGCAAAAAGCTATCAAAGAAACAACGTAAGATTCAAGCAGAATGTTAGACGTCGTTCATTTAAGCACAAATAATTACCAACACAATCTGTTGCCTCCTAAACTACGAGAACATTGGGAAGTCGAAGACCAAAAAGTGTGCGATGAAACGAAGCAACCATATTCCATAAAAGGAAAAAAAGTTAGGAAGATAAGATCAAATGAATATCACCTCAGGTAATGGTAGAATCCACTACCAATATTTGGGTGTATGACTAAGACCAGAGTGAAAAAAGCTCTGACAGTATTGCCCACATGAATGTGTCTCAAATAGATAAATCTGATAGATTTGCTCTATGTTCCATTCGACCCAAAAAAGGGAAGGGAAAAAAAAACTATCAAGTCATCAATAATGTAACTGCTAACACTCGCTGAGTTCACTTTAACATCATTAGAACTATGCTTCAAAGAACTCAATTAAATTTAAGAGTATGCCGATGATGCCAAAAACGGAATAAAAGGGTCTGATAATGACATTGAATACAGATTTTTGGGGAAAAAAAGAAAGAGAGAAAGAAGATAAATAAATAAATTTCCAATTGGCATCATACAGAAAGCCACCTATCATTAGCACTAACACACCATTCAAAAAACACATTTGCAATAACACAAAGTCACAAACATTCTTAACAATTTAAACGTGAACATATTTCCAAGGAACGCAAGTGAAAATTACATATTGTTTAAAAGGCAAAAGGGCGTAATACAAAAGTAGGATACTATTATCATCAGCAAAAACATTCTTATTACTTTAAACATGATCAGGTATTATTCGTCTTAACCACAAGAGAAAAACAAGGTGACACAGCCAATGAAGCTGATAAATTTAGGATACTCACTTGATAAGCATCATAAAGACTAGGACGGATGAGTTCAGCCATGCTACCATCGGTCACAATAAAATTTTTCGTTCCATTAGTTTTGACTCCAGTAACGTGATTGACCAGGCAGCAAGTATTTGCAACCATTGACCTCCCTGGTTCAATGATGAGATTGAGATCCCGTGAAAGGACCAATTCTCGAACCTATGCCAACCAAAAAACAGGGTAAATGTACAAAGAATCTCCATATTGACTGAAGTACAGGCTGTACAGCTCTGCCAGTACATGTGGGATGGTTTAAGCATATTACTAAAAGAGTAATCATTGTGAAACTATTATCTCAGTGATTCAAATCCTTAAGAATTCACTTTCCAAAATCAACGCAGACGTTACAATCAGTGGACTAGACATCCAATAATGATAAATACATAATGTGTTGAAGACTGAATAAATATCTTGTGAGAAAGAAGTCATTGAATTGTATTTAGGCTCCCGATGAGCTTTGCAATAGACAAGGACAACAAAAGTATGCTATTCGTTATCTATCAAGAGCCATTATGACAAAGTAAATAATGAGATCATGAACATGTGCAACCAAATGCATTCATGCCAGAAACTATAAACCAAGATTTTGAAATTTGAATTATGATCCTTACAGTGTTAATGAGATCTCTAGGTGTGGGAAGCACAGCACCAGCATGATAATAATCTATGCCCAAACCACCTCCAATATTCAAGTAATCAACTTCAAAGCCCTGGGCCCGCATTTCGTCAATGTAGTTGACCATAAGAACTGCCGCATCCCTAAAAATGTTCACCTGAAACCCATGAAAAAGTTAATAACTTAATATGATAAGCTTGCAATTTAGAGAACTTGCCAGCTAACATAGGTGCATCTGAAGCTGCACAGTTTAACAAGGTCCAGAGACAAACCAAGTGACAAATATAATATTTTAACAATTCGAACTAACACCAATGAGTTAAGGAGCAACTTTTAAGTCCATCTCGTAGAGTTCATAGCCGTGCGCTCCTACTGACAAGAGAAAACATATGTGTATGTGTGTGTTTATATATATATATATAAAATTAACGTATACCAATGTCTTACCTTGGTAATGGTTGAACCAAGATGACAATGAGCCCCCACAAGCTTCAACTCATTGGGATGTGCCTTCACAGCATCCAGAAACCACTGCAGCTTCTCATTTCTAATCCCGAATTTGGAGTTCTTGTTGCCGGTAGCAACATAAGGATGAACCTAATATAATTTGTGCACTAACATTAGAAGTGTGTAAACATGTAAGACAATGAATTGAAATATGGAAGCTTACCCTGGAAAGTTGGGACATGGATATGAAGGAAAGGACGGCCAAAGCTCCAAGTTTTAATTACCTATCATCTTGATTAAATTATTTAAAGAATTCTTAAAGTGGATGAACACCCTCAATACATATTTACACACAAAGACGCATATATGATTTGGCTTAAGTTTTCTTACGGTGGATTAAGAATCTTGCAAATCTATATAAAGATGGGTAAGGTAGTGGAGTTTGGGAGAGTGGTCAGAGGAATAATACCACGATAATACTGGTCCACAGACATTAATTGTTGAGCAGAATGCTGCATGGGCAATGAAGTTAGATTTTTCAATTATGGTATGGCAGAGACCATGAGGTAACAGTAACAATACTCTTTTGTCCCATGTCCTTACAAACTTTTTTTTCTGCTTGTCAATACTTATTTAAAAGGAAAACCATCAATGATGTTGTTAATTAGATGTCCACCAGAGACTATCTAAGAAAACATTAGCAACCAAAAAAAAAGTTCAATCTTTCAGGATGTTCATTTTGAATACTAAAAAATAACTTATGAGTGCCCAAGTAAATTTATATAATAATAATAAAACAGTTTGATGCACTTAACTCATCCTGGAGCTCAACAAATTCCCAAAGATTATGCTGTTCATCAAGAAATACTTATAACATCTTATATCATAGATTACTAAGCTGAAAAATGACTCTGAGACAAGAAACCCCTAGATTTTCCATCAATATGCAAATTAACATTCAACATAATCTAACTCCCCCAAGCCATATGTAGTTCAATATTGATATATGTTAACATTCAGGCTACAACCTACCTGAGGATCCACGTCTGGGTTGATCCGCAGTAAAACGTTAACCTTCTTTCCCGCAATTTTTGCAGCTGCCACAATATTCTCCAAGTCAAATTCGCTATCCACATTTACCAAAACACCTTCTTGGGCAGCCAAAACTAACTCTTCCAACAGTTTTCCATTTCCATTAAAAATACACCTGTTCAATGAAGAAGTGAATTGGAACCAAATCAGGCCAAACAAACAACCACGCAACAAAAAATCAATCACCTTCATATAACTACAGAATGAATCAGACGCAAATGGATAGACACTGAGGAAGGGATGCTTAAATTTAAAATAAAGATTCCAGCATGGCTACTAAATTGGCCAAAGCTTGAAACTTAAACACCACGTTGCCTAGGTTGCAAAAAGCTCACTGAGAAGATACCGCAGGCAAGGATCTGAATAAAATAAATGCCTACATTTCATAGATTATAATGTATATGTATATATATCCTTTGAACCCTAAATGCAGAATGTTTCAAAATGCTTAGTCAGTTCACAGTAAAAATGTGAAAAAGCAAATAACTGGTTTCGCAAAACGAAAAAAGAAAAAGAAAATCCATAGTGTATCTGCGCAAAATAATACACTTCTGCACAAAAATCTTACTTTTTAGGATCAAACCCGGCATGGAGAGCCAATCTCAGCTCGTTCCCACTGACCAAAACCGCACCAGACCCCAGTTGCCTCAAGTGCTCCACAATCTTCAAATTGTTATTGGCCTTTATGGCGTACCCAATGATTGATTTCAACCCTTCCAAAGCCTCCTTATAGGCCACGTAATTCCTAGTAATCTGGGGCTTACTGTACAAGTAGAACGGCCTTTTCTCAACAGTCTCCATGACTTCTTCGACCTTGAGGCCCTCACAGTAGAGATACCCATCAGAGGATTTGTTGAAGCAGTGTTGGAACGATGCGGGTTGATGGGTTTCTTGGGAGAGGACTGCATTGATAGAGAGGACAGACTTAGAGGGGATTTTGGAGTTTTTAAGGGGTAAAATGGAGATATTAGAAAATGTGTTTTGGGTAAATTGGTGCTGCTGGTGTGTCAGGGTTTTAGGGAGGAAGGGAGAGTGAGAGAGAAGATGGTTTGTAGTCGCCATTGTTTGAGTTGGGAGTTGGGAGAGAGGCGCTTGTGTTGACTGGTGCGACTGTTTTATAATGTAATAAACGGGAGATGCCATGGAAATTAGGGATTAATTATGCGTTAATTATGTTTAAAACGGCAACGTATTCAACACGTGCGATCAAAAAATATTTTAAATGTGTCCAAAACCCTACAAGCCGTGGAACTTGCTCTTCAAGTGCCGAAAAATAATATTTTCCAAAAAATACTCCCTAGATCAACCACTTACTTAACGATGGTGACCAACGATAGTTGGATTGATTGACAATCGATTGGATTAAGCATATATATGTCTAATATTAGATTCCAACCGCAAACATAATTCTCTGTGGTATTTCAAAAATACTTAACGATGGTGATCGAGTTAATTGGAGATGGATCACTCTAATTGGAGGATTCAAGTTCAATTTCCGCATTAAAAATCTTGTGATTTGTCAAGGGACTTGAAGAGATTTAAGTAATTGGTGATTAACGACGTCCAAAATTTACTCGGTCCTAGTGATACATCAGATGGTAAGAACGATGTCAGTAAATTTCTTCGGTACGACCTTGTTGAAGAGTATAACCGGTATTCATGCCAAGCTAAGAAGTGAAAATGATGTCAAAAATTGAAACTTCTACACTATTAATTAACATAGCAAGTTATTTTGCTTTTCATAAACTTTTTCTTAACCAAGAATGACTCGGGTCATGAAGCTCCGGCATACAGAAAACTCTCCACCTGATGACAAGATAAGTTGAGTTAAAACCCAATACGTGGCTACAAAAATATTTCTTTCAATAGAAATCGAACTCAAGACCTCCCGAGTTCTTTCCTAAACCCATTAATCAAACCACATAAAAGTTAGAAAAGTAATGTTGTGAGAGCAACCACAATCGTGCAACGCTATTGGGGACAACAAAATGTATTATGAGACGTATTTTGCTAAGGTGACTGAGAATGAGAATGAAATGTTACATGTATCGATACAATCGTGTAAATTTATTGGTATGATGTTTGGCATAGTATAGGCGGAGCTTAATATTGATTTTTGATGTAGTTGTGAGTATGAATTAAGTGGGACCTATGTTTGGAGCCAACGGAAAAGCCAATCACGTTCCATACTTACAAGTTTAGCCCAACAACTTTGGGACAACAAAATGTTATCATTGGAATACCTTTTGTCAATGACCGATTAAATGAGACAACGTATACCCTCCATTCCCTATTAAAACTACAACCATTTTAGTTGCTTTGACTCCGAGAAGAATAAGACAGGCATGTTGTTGATGGCAATGCTTATTTGATATTGTTTATTGATTGGACTGCTTAGGTAGCACATCAACATAATACGTGACCAAAAGTTAGTGGAGCACCATAAACATTCACAAATATGCTGTTGACTTGCACAACTATATCTCAATAATATACGTGAATCATATAAACTATTAGAACCACAAACCATATATATATATAATAAACCTTGCATACCAAAAAGACAGAGAAATACCTCTTATTTTTTCCTCCTCTTTTTTATTTGAATGGATTAACAACTAGGCCGAAATTACATTAAAGGCCCCAAAAAAAATTTCATGAGCGCTCCAATTCAGGCCTATTAGCCCTCACCTCCGCTCTAGGAAAGTAATTCTCCAAAAAATCCACTCATAGGATCGCAACAATCTTCTCGAGTTGAGTCATCAAATCGGGTCATCGCATACAAAACAAGCTCCATACTAAATCCCAACAAATGTACCTTCCCTATGTGTTTTTGAATAGGTAAGTTAGTTAACATTTTTCAATCTATAATTTTGCACATTCCACCCTAAAAATAGAAACACTAAATAATTTTTAAAGAGAATTAAGTGACTAAATAGTAATAATTCTCCATATTATCCAATACAATTAAGTAGGTAAGTTAGTTAGGATGTTTGTAAGAGAGAGAAGCTGTCTGGTATACAAATTGTATGGTGTGGCACGCATTTAGAGATCTCTCTCCCTTATTTTTCTCAACTGATTTTGTGTTAGCTAGATTTTAGACCTCGTCAACTCGATTACATCTCACAAGCTCTCATTTTTAGTCTCTGATTCTGTCCATTTCGTCCTCGCTGTCAGATTAGCAAGCCTTCATATATATGTGCAGCTTCTCTACCTTCCTCTGCTCACTTCCCTTCCTACATTATTTTTTTTTTCTCTCTCTAAAGGTAACATCTTTGTTTCTCTCTCTCTTTCTCTTCTTTTTCTTTGGTTTTATGTCTCAATCTTTGTTCAGACATGGAATACCCATGTTGAATCCATCATAGCTAAAACCCTTTTGTGCTAGCAAAATTTTTTTGTTTTTGAGTAGTATTTGCATATACCCAGATGAGTTCTTGCACCAATTTTGGTTGGGTTGTTTTATTTTGTTTATGGGTTTTGATGTGTAAATTGGGGTTTCTTGAATGTGAAATCTTTACTGGTTTTCAACATTGAGATTTTGGGAGAGTTAAATATGATTGTTTTGTGTTTGTGGAAATGTCTAAATGTGTGGTTTAATGTTTAATTTTGTTTTGATGCAAATGTCTCAATGTTCTGACGTTTGGTATGGTTATAGGAATATTTATACTGGTGAGGGCTTGATTTTGGGCATCTTGGTAATGAGTGCTTGATCCTCCTGCCCTTCTTCTTTCCATCTCAAATTGAGCAAACCGATTTAATCATGGCCGACGTTATGTCTGGACCGATTGATCGACACATTAGGGCCGGTATGCATTCTAAAATCCGTTACTTCCTTTGCATTTCGTCTTTTCAATCGATTATTCTGATTCATTTTGATAGTTAATACTGATTTGCTGGAGTTTTTAAATGGAAAAAGATGGGCAAAAGCTAGAGGAATGTTCAGAAAATGGAAATTTTGTATCAGGTTCATATATTTTTGTGGATTAAAGAGCCTGAAAATGTAAATGTGAAGTTTCAAAGTTAAATTCAAAAAGACAAGTTTACAGATGGATAGACGTAATAAATTGTAAAACAGGTGCTCCATGAATGTAGGGAAGAAGAGAAATAGAGTTGCTTTTCCAAAATTTATTGAAAATGGCTTCTTCTATAATTACATTAAGCACCTTTTTCTTTTTCGGTTTTTCCGCTTCTAGGAAGCAGTATTAATTATCATATCAGAGAAACATAAAACCTGAAAAATGTTGTCCAGTTTCTGGTTCAAGGATTTGATTGGTCATTTTTTAAAAACCTTTGTCAGCTGTGATTGCTCAAAATTTTATGGTCCCTTGGAAGATTCTATCTACTATTTACGTTTCTTTAGCTGTACCTTGGGAACCAAATGATAGGCATAGATATAGAAGACTTATAGCTTGAGCTCTATCGCTTACAAAATTTCACCTCTAAAGTTCACCTATGTCTTTTTTTTTTTTGCAATCCATTAACAGGTCTTGAAGACACCTCTGAGGATGAGAGGAGGACAAGACTTGGGTCTCTTAAGAAGAAGGCAATTAGTGCCTCAAACAAGTTCAGGAATTCTTTGACAAAGAAGGGTCGGAGAAACAGTAAAGTTATGTCTGTAGCGATTGAGGATCATATTGATGCAGAGGAATTACAGGCAGCCGATGCATTTCGCCAAGCACTTATTTTGGAAGAACTACTGCCCTCTAAACATGATGACCATCATATGATGCTAAGGTTACACAATGTTCCTATTTCAGTTGATGATGACTGAGAAGAGAACTCATACTATTTCAGATTTATTTTTAACAAGAAAATTAATGGTCACCCATTGTATCACGACACAGATTCTTAAGGGCAAGGAAATTTGATATTGAGAAAGCCAAGCAAATGTGGGCTGATATGCTTCAGTGGAGGAAGGAATTTGGTGCTGACACAATCATGGAGGTAAACATGTGAACAGATTGAGGTTTTATTTATTAAAAATCTTAGTGAAGATTTCGCCCTTGACATACATCTCTGATGTTATACACACGTTGTTTCCTTGTTAAGGAGTTTGACTTCAAGGAAATAGATGAGGTCTTGAAATACTATCCACAAGGACATCATGGAGTTGATAAAGATGGGCGACCTGTTTACATCGAAAGGCTCGGTCAAGTTGATTCTAACAAGCTGATGCAAGTGACAACAATGGATCGCTATATCAAGTACCATGTAAGGGAGTTTGAGAGGAGCTTTGTTGTTAAGTTCCCAGCCTGTTCAATTGCAGCCAAGAAGCATATTGATCAGAGCACTACTATTTTGGATGTACAAGGAGTGGTATGTGGATTCAATTTCTTTTTCTCCTCCCTTTTTCCTCCTTTTTTTTGGTAACTGACAATATTGGTATCTCAGGGGCTTAAGAGCTTCAACAAAGCTGCAAGGGAGCTCGTTCAGCAAATTCAGAAGATTGATGGGGACAATTATCCTGAGGTTCAAATTATACTGGGGCCTTAAGTTTACGTCTTCTTAGCTTCTCGCTTGTCTTGCCTCACTAGCATGAATTGTAGTCTTTTTCATTTTAGACGATGCTGATTGGATGTTCTTATTGTTGTAGACCTTGAACCGGATGTTCATCATCAATGCTGGTCCTGGATTTAGGCTCCTATGGAACACTGTGAAGTCATTTCTTGACCCAAAGACAGCTGCGAAAATCCATGTCAGTATAAATCATTCCAACTGGTTTGGAGTTAAGCTCTCCTTATAGCTACTTAGTTACGACACTAAACCGTGATGAAATTTCTTTCAGGTTCTGGGGAGCAAATACCAGAGCAAGTTGCTAGAAATTATTGAAGCTAGGTAAGAATACTCTTGATCATCAATTTTACGTAAAAGGTGGGGCTTCTCAGTTTCCAATATAAGCCCATAGACTATAAGATTGATTTTTCAATCATACAATATGGAAATGCATTTGAAACTGCTCCACTAACCCTCATCTCCCCTTGGTTTCTGGGACGGTATCAGTGAGCTGCCAGAGTTTTTGGGTGGAACTTGCACTTGTGCTGATAAAGGTGGTTGCATGCGCTCTGATAAGGGCCCATGGAATGACCCCGATATACTAAAGGTAATTTTTCCTCTTTAATTCCAATTGGATGTTTACAACTGAGCATTGAAAATCATTAGATAAGAGCTCATGACGTTTTCTTGTTTCGATGATGCAGATGGTTCAAAATGGTGAGGGCAAATGCCCTGGGAGAATATTGTCAGGAATTGAGGAGAAAACAATATCTGACGATGAGAAACCATCACATCAGGTACTTGGTCCAGATCTCAAGTTTTTTTTTTTTTTGTTAATATTTTTATACATTTCTGATTTCTGTAACACGATTAATGTCCATTTATCATGTTGTTCAAAAATCTCAGAATTATGTAAGTAATAATTTCCCCTTTTTGTGTATAACATGAAGAGACATGATTCCTTGGGCTCGGATGCTGGTAATCAACTTCCGAGGGAGAATGTGGAGCATCTGCAGCTACCTCCAGTTCCAGAAGAAGTACGTTTGTTGCTTTTTGATTTCAATGTCATCTGGATTTGATCTTTATGATATCATTAATAAGCTGATTAGGAAGGCCATTGAGTTCAAGACTCAGCAAGTGATTTTTGGAGTTCACCTTCCATTCTCAATTCCTGTAGAATATCGTAATTTACTACTTCTCATTGATAATTCACCTCATATATTGCAGTTAACAATCAAAAAGAGGTGGAACGGTGGCTATGATAATGAGAAAGTGATTCCCATGGTTGACAGAAATGTACATGCTGCCTGGCTTAAACCAGTACAGAACGATAAACTCGCCGTATCTAGAGGTACATGGATTGTTTTTCATGATGGTTAATTTGTTTTCTGTAAAAATCTACACAAGCTCAGATGTTCACCTTAAAATTTTCACTTTCGGATAACGTTTATAAGATTTGTAGAGCTAAAATGGTTGATTACATATGGACATTGCTAAGATAATGCTCTTAGAAAAAATTCTAGGAAGTACTAACATCTAGTGTGACCTTTGGTTTCCGAACCCAACAGATGGATTCTCTGCTCATGATGCCCGCAACCCTGGAGGAATGAGCAATAACATCGTCACTGGGATCATGGCTTTGGTAACGGGCGTTATCACCATGGTCCGGTTGACCCGTGACATGCCTAGAAGACTTGCTGAAGCTGCTCTCTATAGCAGTCAAGTATATTATGATGAAAAAATGTTGAAGGCTGGTCGTCAGTTACCAGCACCAACCGTCGCTGGCACTGAATACATAACCATGATGAAGCGCATGGCGGATTTGGAAGAGAAGATGATTACTCTGAGCTCAAAGCCTGTATTCATGCCACCCGAGAAAGAGGAAATGTTGAATTCTGCTCTAGCCCGCGTTGATAATCTAGAGCAAGAACTAGAAGCAACAAAGAAGGTATATCTACTTGCTTCTCTTGGTATCTATATTCAGCGAAAGCACGACAACTCAATTAGGATAGGAAAATTGTGCTGATGGTTTCTTTTTTATGGCATTTCTTGATTTGCAGGCACTTCAGGATTCCTTGGTAATACAACAGCAGCTCCTAGCATACGTTGAAAAGAAAAAGAAGAAGAAGAAGAAGTTTTTTCTATTCTGATTGAAGAACCCCAGTGTGCCGGTGAGGTAGAACCGTAAAAGACATGGGATTTTCATCCTAATATCTACTGATTTTGGTGGCAATGATGATAATTGAGCCCCACAGAAATCTGTTCAACTGCTCTAAAGAGAATTGTTTGCTGAGTGTAGCATTCAACTTGAAGCCCTTGGTATAATATTTGACTCATGGAGAGTCTGCAACTTCTTTTGTGTATATATATATGTTGAACCAGCTCTTTGTTTCTAGTGTAAAGAAGGCCTTCATGGTGCTTTCCAGGTTTAATATAGTAGTAGATACTAATGGAAGAGAAGGAACATAAGCAAAACACACAAAAATGAGACCATAGAGAAATCCAATCGCGAGAAAGTTAAACAATAACATCTTGGTGCAATGTATGTTCTTATTCAGCTCAGGGTTGGAGCCATGATTTTAGATAAATGGGAGAAAAAAATATTGCACCAAGAGAAGCCCCACCCCAGTTAAGGTTATATAAGCATGGGAATTTCAGTCCCTCCCATCGCTGCATCTCTGTGCGAGAGGTCAGCACTCAGCACCCAGCCATTGTTCCAGATTAAAGCTTCAGATTCAAATTTTATTTGGCGCACTGAGTCTCTGCACGAGAGGTCAGCACCCAGCCGCTGTTTCTCTGCTGTAAAGCATTGCAAAGCATCCACAATAACAACTTAAGATTGTTTAATTAATATGATCGCATGAAGGGTGGGGTATTTAAATTCCCAGTAGAACTCACTCATCAGTTCGAGTATCACAACACGAGTGTTAAAACAACTGAAACCACAAGTATTTTCGAAACATAGCCGTTCATTTTGCAATGAGAATTCAAATCCTTCACAATCCACAGAAAATTGTTGTTTGAAATAGTATATGTTCAACAAGATCAAACATGTTATTGTATGTCCGGCTCTTAGGGATGCAACGACACTCGAGTTTCAAGCCCATTAGTCCTGGCCAGGCAGTCTCTCTCCACAGAACAAACATCTACCAGCAGAACTTCTTTTTCTGAAGTGCCATAAAAAAATTGTATCAGCCATATGTATGGTCAAGTTTCTAATACATAAATAAACTAGATCGATCCACCTACCCGGAATTTGGCTTGTTCTTGACCGTCTATGTAAGCAAGCAGCTCTTCTTGCTTCTCTAAAGCATCATATAGTGCCTGCTCAGAAAATAGCACATCATCGAGTTGTTATGCTACTTTCAGCAACTATAGCTATTGAGAAAAAATTATGGACATTCGTGCTCATAAGACACCCACCATGCATGCTTTAAAAAATGATACACACAACGTATACATGATAAAACACAAGTGACAAAAGCCTACAATTGAAGTTCAATAACTAACAATATCATTAAGCGATCAAATATATGGTTATTATTAAATGCCCCGTCATTATAAACCAGATCTATGACGTCCAAATTTTGTAGGGAACATAAATTAGGTTGCATACGGTACTGATAAACAAAGTACAAATGATAATAATGATCAACATTTATCCTGAAACAAACAAGGATGTTAAGAGGTGAGTGAAGCTTTAGACGACAGATTGAATGGAACGCGAGAATCAACATATCAGAGTCAAAATAGTTGTCATTATTGTTTCCTAATCAATCTTAAATGATAAGGATTAAGGCTTGGATAATAATGATGACAATGGTGATTTCCTCAGACATAAGTATTACTAAGGAATTATGAAACTGTACCTTCTTGGTAGCAATCAGCTCCGCTTCTAGGGCATCGACACGACAAATAGCAGCATTAAGCAGCTCCTCTTTCTCGCAAGGCATCTCTGATGGCTTTGCTTGAAGTGTATCAACTTTCTCCTCTAGTTCGCCAAGCCTTTTCAGCACCTTGGACAGGAGATCGGCCTCTGTAAATCCTGGTGTTGGTGAAGGGGGACGGAATTCCTCCTGTGTTGAATAGAAGGCAGGTTCAGGAATAGTTTGTTCATGAGCCGAAGACGTGCCAGGAAGCTTCTTAGTAACACGGTACGACACTGAACGAAAGAAAGTGAGAAGCGTCATAAAGAAGGCCATTAGTGCTACAATAATCCGAGCATGAATTCCCTCTGGATTCTTTTGGGTATCTGGTGAGAAAACTATCCCTGCATTGACAAAGAATTTTTTTAAAAACATTTTATATGAAGCGACGATAAAAATTAAATGAACAAATTAAGAAGCTTTGAAAGCATCTGTATCCAGCACTGCAGGGTAGCATTATGCATAATTAGCAGAAGCTATAACGAAATATATTCTAATCATTTCAAACATTATGAGGTGTATACATATAACATATCATATGATTACATGGACTCGGCTGTAACAGTCTTAGGCTAATATTGTTAGATGAAGATTTGATTTCTCCGATTCTCCCTGGATGAAGAGAATGAACAGAAATGACTCTATAAATTAGCTATAGAGATTGAGACAAAACAACTGTTCAATAGATGGATTATGGCCAAAAAATTACTGACTCATCCAAATAACAAAGAGATAGAATGCAGTTAGGAAAAAAAAAATGACCCTCCACCCTTTCATCTAGTTTCAATCATGAATAACTAGTTCTGTTCTATTACAAAAGTGTGCGAACAGTTTCATCAAATCTGTCTTCAAATATGCTACAAGCTTCGTATAGAGCTAATGGAGTAAATGGAGGTCATTACTGGTGCTTGGGGAGATTGGACCCATCCAAGTGAAGGCCACTAGCTTAGCCTCTTTGTAGTTCATTCCGCTTTAATACATTTTCTTCCCATTCCAAAAAAGAAAACAAAAGAAACGGGAACCAATGGAATAAATCTTATTGCCACAATCCTTTTTCTTTATGCTGATACAAGGTCAGGGATCATAATCACTGACTTATATGTAAATCATTTAAGCATGATCCAGGCATACAATCAAGTTATAAATAGAGCAAGGACCGTCTATGTATGGAACTGTTTATCAAACATAACAAGCATGAAAATAAGACAGAAACATTTAAAGTAAATTGTAAAAGCAGAGGAAAAATAAAAAATAGAATTGCTTTGCTAACCTTTGGAAGTAGAGGGCCTCTGGATGGGTACTTGCTTTTTCCAACCATCATCAACCGGTTTGTCAACCATAGGGACATATTCATCATAGCCTGAGAAGCTACCAGCATAGCTTACTTTTCCAACTACCTTAGCCTGCAAATCAAGAAAGTGCAATTGAAGAAAAACTTGCACAATATCTGATTCATTTCAATTGCCTATTATGGTTATCACTAATTCTCTCCAACACCAGTGTTAAATAATTTACTTTCCAAGTTATGTAAATAAAAATATTGTGGTAAAATTCAACAGTCAGAGGAAGACAAATGCATGGTCATTTTTGCAACCCAATGGAGTAAAAGTGGCTCAAAGAAAGTGCAAGTGCAATTTCAATTCCCAGTGAAAAAAGTTAACCAAAAGAAGTTCTCTGTTAAAAACTTCACAAAAATAAATTTCCACATTCTAAAGCAGATTTGGAAGAGTAAGAAGGGGGTCCTCAAGATCATAAACACTCTTTTCAAAAAAGAAGAAAATCATAAACACATAACTCCTGCAAGGTATTATTCTCTCAAACATTCTCAATTAGTCATGCCTTGTCGAACTAATATAGCAAGCATAATGAGAGAGAAACATTAAAACCTACCTCTTCACGAACAGGAGTCAACCGAAGATGTGAATAACTCTTCATTGCTTTTGGGGAAGCAATATCTTCTGCTTCAGATCCTGACTCCGCAGTAGAGGTATCACTACCTTTTAACTGCTTCAAGACAGTAACAAACAAAATAATGGGGCAATCTTGACAAGAAACAAGCATGTAGGTATAGGAACCCATAACACTCAGATGGTCTTACCATTGGATACTGTGGCTTGGCATAAGCAATGACCTTCCCCTCACTGTTTAAAACTTTTACAACCTGCCTAGCACGTCGTGCTCCACCGTTTATAACCATCTGCACTCAAATACATCAACCAATTTATACAAATGCATTTCTCTCTGACTGTTCGACAGGGATGCAAACACCTGCCTTAGGATGCGAAGTAATACAGCAGCAACGAAACAAAGGAAAGGTAAAAAGAGAGGAACAAAGATCAAAATCTAACAGCTTCAAACAGAAAACAGAAGTGCAGAACAACAATCTCCCTATGTCAAGATTTTGTTAGGGACAAATATGACATAAGCAGTTTTACACATGCATTAAAGAGAGGCTATTTACATGATACGGAAGGTGACAGAAAAGAAACCCTAGAACTGCAACTTGAGAATCACAAAATTCAGAATAAAACCTTTAATATTTCTGGATTTTTCCATGGCCCTTTATCAGACTGAAGACAACCTCCCTGATCAGCACAGGTACAAGTACCACCTAGAAATTCTGGCAACTCACTACAAAAATTGCAATTTTGATACATGTTAGTGCAAGTATGACTTGGATAAACATAAATACACAAAAAAAGAGACTTCTAATAGAAATTGAAAAAAGCATTCGCATCACAAACAGATTGTATCCCAATTACCTAGCATCAATTATCTCAAGCAATTTGCTCTGATACTTGTTACCAAGAACCTAATTAAGTCCAAACAAAAAATATGCACATCAGTAAAAAAAATAAAATATATATATATATATATATATATATGAGATAGCAAACCAACAAAACATGTGAGCATATGGCCTAATGGTAGAGTTGCAAGGGGTGCAACCTAGATATCACGTGTTCAATTCCTGGGCTAGAAAAAGCCTCCCCACATATTATGTGGGGGGTCAAGTTTGTGTATATTTTGTTTGTCCCTCCGCCCACTGCGGGAGCCTTGTACACATGAGTTGTTTACCTTTTTTTATATCAAGCCCAACAAAGCCACCAAAAATGTTCCCACAGTAAGGAAAAAAACCATTTTAGACTTACATGAATCTTGGAAGTTGTTTTGGGATCTAGAAAAGTCTTTATGGTATTCCAAAGAAGCCTAAATCCAGGACCAGCATTGATGATAAACATCTGAAAGAGAGTCTGCAAAATGTAAGAAATTATATGTCAGTACTCAGTTGTATGGTATTATTTTATCTGCCTCTATATATTTGTAACGTAATAAATGTGAAACATTCAAGGAGTAAGTGAGTAACCAATTTCAATAGTCTTTTGATTACATACCTCAGGATAATTATCACCATCTATTTTCTGTAGCCGCATGATAAGTTCCCGAGCAGACTTGGTGAAGTTCTTTAAGCCCTAAAGATCGTGAAGTGACACGTGATTAGTCACAGCAATTACATCCATATTCACGTGCATATACACAGATGGTACCTATACCAACGGGATAAAGGCAAG
This sequence comes from Tripterygium wilfordii, assembly GCF_013401445.1. NCBI lineage: Eukaryota > Viridiplantae > Streptophyta > Magnoliopsida > Celastrales > Celastraceae > Tripterygium > Tripterygium wilfordii. Next base: position 753,304 of record NC_052233.1, read on the forward strand.
TAGGCAACATACCACGCCTTGAACGTCTAAAATTGTGGTGCTTGAATCTATATGCCTCTTTGCAGCAATGGTACAAGCCGGAAACTTCAAAGCCATTGCCCTCTCAAACTCCTGTACATGGTATTTAATATATCGATCCATTGTCGTAACTTGCATAAGCTTGTTTGGATCAACTTTCCCCAGTCGTTCAATGTAAATAGGCCTTCCCTCCTTATCCACACCATGGTACCCGTGTGGGTAGTGCTTTACAACTTCAATCTTCTCTTGGAACTCAAAATCCTGGCACCATGAATATAGTAAGCACACATGAAAAATGCAGGCAAAAAGAAAAGATAAATTGAACCTAATAAATAAATAGACAAAAGGTTGAGCATCACTGCAAGCTACCAATCATGGAATGTAGTTACCTCCACAATAGTATCAGTGCCAAACTCCTTCCTCCATTGAAGCATATCAGCCCACATGTGCTTAGCTTTATCAATATCAAACTTTCTCGCCTTCAAGAACCTGCAGGATGTTAAAGGCTTACAAAGGCCATTGCTACACAATCACAATGTTCATGACAAGATGAGCTGTTTCTAAAAAAACTATCAACAATTCCCATTATAAATGTCATGAGTGAGAATGAAAAAGACCCCAAGAAAAACCAAGAGGACCTCGGTTAATTAGAAACTATTAGCACATACTATACCAGTAATAGCTCACCATACAACTAGATGTGAAATAAGCAACGTCTTTAAATTTTTCAAAAGCTATGTATAATTGACAAGAACTTTTCATCAGTAAAACAAGAAGATGAAAATGATCTTCCCTGGTTAACCCTCACGGTGCTTAGTTCCCAACTGGAACGGGTGGCTCAAAAAAAAAAAAAAAAACAAAGCATGGCTTTTGCTCTAATAAGGTGGTTTGTATCATTACATCACAATTCAGAAGGAAAAAAAAAACAACTAAGAAAAAAGCCAATTAAAAAAAACCCAGGCAAGTTGTTGTATGCATAACAGTTCAGAAAGAAAGAAAGAAAAAAAAGATTGGACAGACCTCAACATCATATGATAATCATCATGTCTTTCTGGGAGTAGCTCATCCATAAGTAATGCCTGTCGGAATGCATCAACCGCCTCCAGCTCCTCAACATCTCGAACATCCTCAATTGAAACAGAGCTCACTCGGCCAACACTTTTTCTTCTACTGCTCTTCTTCTTGAGAGAATGCTTGAATTTAGTAGACGCATTTATTGCCTTCTTTTTCAACGATCCAATCCTTGTTCGCCTCTCGTCCTCCGAGTTCTCAAAGTCAGATTTCCTTTCTCTCCTCTCGTCACTACCAGAAAACCCCTCAAAACCTGTCATATATCAAAACATCAAGTGATTGAGAAAGAGAGGGAAAGAAGTGGTCAGCGATCTGGGCAATGAAACACGTGCTAAAAACTACATTATCAATTCAATCTCACAAGCACTAAAGAAAACCCCTCAAAACCTGTCATATATCAAAACATCAAGTGATTGAGAAAGAGAGGGAAAGAAGTGGTCAGCGATCTGGGCAATGAAACACATGCTAAAAACTACATTATCAATTCAATCTCACAAGCACTAAAGTTAATTAACATCTTTTACACCACTAAAAACTCAACTTTCATCAAGAAAAATAAAGGGGCAGTGAAAATTTTCCAAAAGCTTTTATACCTCCAAGAATTGTTCTCACAGAAAATAAGAATTCATCACTGAAGAAAAATCCAACTAAATTTCAAAAAGAAAATAAAGAAAGAAATAACAATAACTGAAAGTTGAGGTGGATTTCAAAAAATCTATAGTAATTGACCTGGAAACAGAGTTCATGATTTCAAAAGAAACTATGAGCTATGAGCTTTATTATCAAGATAGCTGAGGAAAAACATCAAATAACCGATGACTGTAAAGCTGAAAAAAAAAAAGTAGTACTGATAATGGAAGAAAGAAAATCAAACCAGTGCAAATTCCAAAATTGGTATCTTTCATTACTCTAACCTAACCCCACCATCCGACTCAATTTAGATAAGTTCTTCACAGCAAAAACGAAATAAAGCACTGGAATTGACGAACAACATAGCTCAAAAGCTCCAATCTTTCTCAATTACTCCAAATTCTCACCACCAAACTGAAACTAAAAGTAAAACCCTAAAAAATAAAAGAAAAGCATTCAAGAACAACGACGAAATTCACATAATAAAAAATCCATCAAGATTCCAGAAGACGAGAGATCAACTCACAAGGCCTCGCGAAACGATCCAGAGGGCCCGACATATCGGAATTCGGCACGAAAGCTGAAACTTTGTGGATAAATTCGGCTAATCGATCAACAACACCGACAATGCAACAGCTTAGACCCTCTCAACACGACTCGCATTCCAATCACAAAACCCTAAACAGATCGAAATCTTGAATTCAACACCAAAATTCGGTGATGTGAAGACGAAGTCGAAGAAATAATATTTACAGAAAATAAAAAAAAAATTTGTACCCGACGGAGAAAACAATATAATGTCGGTCACGAGGAAGATCAGACGGCCATAAATGCATCTGACAGTAGAATTCCAACAGATCTGCGAATTTCTTTCCGTATAACGGATATATATGATAAATCACATTAAAATAAATTAAATAAATTAAAATTCGCCGGATCAAACGACGGCGAAATTGGCGAGAGAGATATAGAGAGAGAGGGCGTTTAGAGAGAGAGGGAAGTACGGGTTTATAGGTGAGTAATTAGAGACAAAGACGTGGAGGTGTGGGCCCATTAGAGGTGACAAAACAAAAATCAAATTCATATCAAAACAGATATTATTGAATGTTTCTTGTTTATATTAAACGGTCCAAAATTTTCATTTCCTTTTGATGTTCAATTTGATTTTTGTTTGAAACAAAAAATATATCATTAAACTCGTAATCTCAATCAAAATATAATCATTATTTTTTTGAAATTTATAAAAAATTGTATCAGTGTGTGATGGATTTATAGTGGGGTCTGCTGTAAAAAATTTACAACAAACCCCAGCCACTCACAAAACTCTATTTGGTACAGACGATTGAACTTGTCCGATTCGGATTAAATTAAGTTTATACATAAGTTATATATTCGAAATTAGGATCCAAACATAATTTTTTTTGTCCGATTTAAAACTGAATTCCGATCCAAACATATAAATCTTGTCCGTACCTTAATCAGAATTATATCATTTGTCCGAATTAAAATCAATGCGAATTTGATCACTTAAATATATCTTAAATTTAATCTGAATTATGGTTCGTACATATAAATATTTCTTAAATACTTGATCTTGTCCGACCTAAAAGTCTGAAGCCGAATTTTTGCCACCCTAGAGCCAATGGTGTTTCAAGATTGTCGGTATTGACACGTGGCAGTCAATATAGGGAAGTTGCATCAGAAAAGAGGTGGTAGCCTGATAGGTGTGAATACTTAATACTTGATGTAGACGTAGAGAAGAGAGAGGATGATGGTGGGCTGGGCTTTGTAATTGAGTAATGATATGAATTTATTTCTTTTATAATTTTTTTTTTTGTGTTTTTGTCCAACAAGAAACTTCTATTTTGTTTTATTTAATTCCACTCTTCCGTTTTTCCCCAATTTTTATTGAATGATGTCCGTACAAATGGCACTGAGAGAGTATGATGATACCCTAAATCATCCTCCTCATGAGATGTTGCCATGCGTGTCCCCTAACTAAAGGAAAAGTAACCGAGCAATATGATCAATCGGAAATATCTCGGTCGACATAGAATGTCACCCCCGACAATACTCTTCGGAAGCGTCTAACAGAGCATTTGATTGCTAATCCAATAAATGTGAGACGAGTCGGCGAGTCTGAAGTGAGTGTGAAATGAACATTATCATGTTTGATATGAAATGAATAGTACAATTTTCATACTACCTAATTTTTTGTACTTAAAAATAAGAATAGATTAATTTAATGGTTGTGATTACTTTTTAATATCAAACTCATTCTCCGTTGTGGAGATTAGTCAATCTCATCATTTTAGTGAACTTGACTAATCTCTATAATGAAGGAATGAGGGTAGGATGAGTTTGAGATTTCACCCTCGCAAACTTAACAAAACGAGAGAATGAATGATTCTCACCCCGGCTCGCCTCATTTCCTTCTCAAAATGCCAACCAAATACCTCATAAGAGTCATTGCCTCACTAACCAGGTGATCAAAACACAAGGAGTACTGAGGAGCACTAATCGCCAAATAAGGAAGAAATCAAGAGGATATTTACTCCTATAAAACTCGTGCCAGAATCGTGAGAAATCTGTTGTTCGCTTATGGAGATTTCCACTCAGATAAATCTCTCACAATTTCACTTTTCACTAATAACTAAAGGGAGAACTCCTAGCACCAAGCAATCTCCATAAATTTATTTTCTATCGAGCTAACTTGAGAGTCTCCTCTGAGAGACACTTCGGACACCCCAAAACTCACATTTTCTCCTATACAGACTAGACATCATTCTCATGATTTTTAGCTTGACCCCCCTCATACGTCGACAGACCCGAGCAGTCGAGGAACCCGCTCAATTTTGACTTCATCTCAGTCAGAGTCGAGGGAAACAAAAAAACACTACACTTCAACTATGTTTTGTGACATGATTGAACAACTCCCTGTTGATATTAATCACGCGGGACTTGGATTGTAGGCCAGAAGGGCCCGTTCACAAAGCCCAGATCAGGTAACTGGATGAGGATGGAACAAAATGAGAAGGCCCAATTGAAAATGGACAGGCCTAATCATACAGAGAATTACCTTTGTAGATTGCACTTTGTAGGGGAGATTTTCAACAAAAGTGAACTGTTACCTCAATATGGGCCGAGTCTCTGGTGTAAGTGGGCCTACTCAGCTTTAATAAAAAGGCCGAATTAACCACACTCATGAGTCATGACAAGGACTTTTGGTATTTTCAAATGGGCCCTGCATCACAAACTTTTTTACGTTACTTTTTTTTGTTTCCTTTTTAAATTTTTTTTTTCACTTTTGAAGTCCCACTTATATACCTTTCTTCACGAAGAAGGACGACTCACTAGAGTTATACACTGAGTCAGAACACACAAATAAAACAATTTTTTTTTATAATCGAGAATGATATTAAAACTGAAAATTCGATATGGATTTAAGCTCGAATTGTTAGGCTCACGTGTATATAAGTTTTTCATATAACGACATGGTAAGTTGAGCCAAGATCCAACGCGTGGTCACAAAGATATACTCTCAGTAGAAATCGAATTCAAAACCTTCAGTGTCCATATGATTTAACGCCAAAAAAAAATCACCACTATACTTTCACCCAATTGATTTAGACAACAAAATACATTTCTATGTTGACAATAAGGATATATGTTTGGAAGACTAATAATATATATATATATATATATATATTTTAGGCGCTAAAGTTTGCTGCTAACTGCTAACCTCAAACAGTTACAAGAAGTATAAGGTTGACCAAACAAGTGGAATCCACTCATCCGTTCATTGGATAATTGATTGGTAAATCTCGAATCGCATGAAAGACTTCGTAATCATTATAGACCGATTGAGACATGGGATGAGGCCCAATGCGAAAAGATAATGTAGGGTCGCTGGGATTGAGCAATGATCCTTCTCATAAATTACGATAAATGAAAACATTCATGAGACTTGAGCTCACGACATCACGTTTGCGGTAAGAATTATTACGCTAACAAAGTAATACCACTCATTTTGACACTACACCATCTAATCCTATATGGGTATTAATGTAATTGCAGCGATAGATGGTTCATTTTAGCCGTCCTTTTTCCAAAAGTGATATGAGATTCGGAATAGATCTTGAGATCTTTATGAAAGTGATGATAAAACTCTCTTTGAACAGAGAGACTTCGTCAATAGTTGAGGGAACATGTGCTTTTTTTTTTTTTATTAATCTACAACAATTAAGCAGACTTGTGTTTTATACAATCCACTAAATCTAAAAGATCATATTAGATATACACAAATCCATCTGACATATCAATTGGATCGAGATTTATGATAAACTATTTGAAAATAATTGTATCAACTTAAGATTGAATTTCCGATATCAAACAAATACTCAAATGCAATCAATTAGGCTGTCACGAAATGGTTGGTGACATTTGGGGCAGCATTACTAATCGCCCAATTGAAAACGTCATCGTTTCACCAGATTTATTTACAAATGCACATATTGATGAGTGGGGGGAGTCAGTTGTAATTTTATTACAGCAGGTCCCGTTGTAATGTCTTTTTTGGTCAGTAAAAGAATTTATTTTTATTTTTAAAAAAATCATAAATGTGTAGTGTTCATTATAACGAATCCAATAATATATTTTTTTTCTCCGAAACAAAAATCAAATTTAACATGAAAATTCTAAATAAACTCACAATGATTTGATTTTTGTCTCGAACAATTACATTAACATTAGGTCCCCAACATCCCATATTGATTCGATCATACAAATGAAGGTTATTTTGTACGCTATAATGATAGGAATCAAACTGGAATAATTGAAATAGTAGCGGTTGAGCAGTTGAGATTCTTGTTGTTTTTGTTTTGTAACATTCAAGAATAAAGAGTCAAGATATGATGTAATATGTGAGATATATTGGTTCACAGCTGGATCTGTAAGAGTTTTGGATCCATCTCTTTTTCTCTGTTCCCCTTCACATGAGTACATTACTTTTCAACTTTCCCAACAAACTTTCCTCTGAGGAGATTCCAAAGTCCTTTTTTTTCCTCTCTTTTTTACAAATATCTCTGCACATTTTCATTTTATTCAATTATTTTTTTAAAAAAATTAATCAACTTGGTAGTCATTTTTACTCTATAAATCCAACCCTATGTTCTCCCAAACCTCTTCCCCTTCCCCCTCTTAATCCTCTCCATTGTAGAACTTTTTTTTTTCCTGTCTCTTTGGTTTTGAGTTCCTTGAACTCAAAATCAAGTGCCCTTTTGTGATCAAATCTAATTCTTAGCTACAACCCAGATAAATTAGCAAAATTTTCTGTACTGGGTTTGTGTTTTTGACGCCAAATCAGTGTTCTTCATCATCAAGTTTGCGTCTTTCCTGGGAACAAAAGCTTGATGATTAATATCTTAATCTTGATGTTTGAGATTCATGTCTCCAATTCTCAGTGAAATCCTCCTTTCTAGTTGTATGAGAAACTCAAGATTGAGGCGCAAGGCCCATCTTGTTCAATCCTTCTCAGTTGTTTTCCTCTACTTTTTGTACTATGTTTCATAGCCTTTTTTATTGCATCAATTTGCCCCTAAATTAGTTAATCTAGCTCTATTATCTGCAATTTGTTCATCAATCTGGGTTAAATCGGTCTTGGGTTTTGCTTGTAATTGGTTCAAACAAGGTTTTCAAATTCTGGGTCTTATTATAAATGGGTTCCTCTAGTGGTACATCTTCAGGGTCATCACTGATACTGAACTCAGGCCCTGAAGAGGAATTGCAGGCTTTGATTGACCAGAGGAAGAGGAAGAGAATGATATCGAACAGGGAATCGGCTCGACGGTCCAGGATGAGGAAGCAGAAGCTTTTGGACGATAAGATGGCTCTGGTGGCTCAGCTCAAGGAGGAGAACCACCAGATCATCACTAGCATCAACATCAGTAGACAACATTACTTGAATGTTGAGGCTGAGAACTCAATATTGAGAGCTCAAGCTGGTGAGCTTAGCCACAGATTGCAGTCTCTGAATGAGATTGTTAATGCAAACAACTGTGGAACTGCTTTTGGGGATTCAATTCTTGCATCAGCCATAACTCTGAATGAGATTGTTAATGCAAACAACTGTGAAACTGCTTTTGGGGATTCAATTTTTGCATCAGCAATAACTTTGCCTGCTGATCATAGCTTCTTGAACCCAATGAATTTGCCCTATCTGAATCAACCAATTATGGCTTCTGCTGATCACATGTTCAATGAATACTACTAATTTTGAAGACAGAGAGAGAGAGAGATGGAGTATTAAGGAGTATGGAATAGTTAAGGTTGTTGGGTTGCTCTTGAACTGTGAAATTAGTGTTGGTTAAATATAATTAGTGTAGTTAATGATCAAGAGCTGATAGTTATGTGTAATTAATTAGTGGTCTGATCTTCTTTTGTTGTTCAATAATGTTGTTGGAATTTTACCACTTGTGAATTACTACTTGCTGCTTTATGAAAAGTTCTTCTGTCCTAAGTGTGTGGCACAATGTATTAGACAATTAATGGTGGTTTTGTATGATATAATAATATAATTATTCATAAATTCTACAATTATAAATCACTCAATTGGTTTAATTTATTAATTTATCATTATTTTTTATATTAAAGTATTATGTACAAGAGTATAAAAAATTATATTAAAAAAGGATTTTGATAAAAATTTAATGAAATCTTCCCCTCAATTCCATTCAAATTCATCTCCTTAATTTTTTTTATATACTATGCAAACAATGATATTGGAAGAAAACTGCATTTCTCTTTTCTTCATTTCTTTCACATTCCTCAATCCAAACACACTCTTAGTGTCATAGTCTGCTATTATATATACTTGACTTATTAAAGAAACCTAGTTTGACTTTTTTTTAAAGAATGAAGGGTTTCAATTTCACTAATACTGGTCTCATGTCCACACAAAAATTTCTTATTCGACCAAGCCCAGTGCGTGACCATTGCTTATAGGATAATGGGACCTACATAAATTATAATCCAAGAATTTTTAGCATTCACATTTATTTCATGCCAATATAATTCCCTCTTTACTTAGCACAATAAGAATAATAGTATAATACTACATAAATTATAATCCAAGAATTTTTAGCATTCACATTTATTTCATGCCAATATAATTCCCTCTTTACTTAGCACATAAGAATACAAGCAAACTTTCTCCAACTTTTCTTATGGTTCCCAAAAAAACAACTTGAACATTCATCACCATGATAAGATATATTACCCAAAAGTGAAATGGCAAACGGGTTCCTACTTCCTAGCTCATCTCTTGAAGGAAAAAATTATTAGAGGCTGAAGTTTTCTTAGGATTCCAATAACTTTTGCATTTCCAATAATATTCCATCTCAAATAAAGAAAATTCAACAAAATATTCTTTTGCAAAGTTCAATCTCCCTTTTTTTTCCCTTTTGATGTCACATATTTTTGGCATATAGTACCAAACATTGGTGTCATGTCATGTTTTGGTCACAATCTCATGATATGCATGTATGTAAAATTAAATTCATGGTTCCGTAATCAATTATGCAACCTTTTAATTACTTTGTTTCAATAATTTTCATGAGTGCTATGTAAGGAAGTCAATAATCATCAACCACCTTGGGTGAAAGTCTAGTGCTGAATCTCTCTAGGATCAATTCGTATGAATTTGGAAGGGTCTGAGTTCAATTCTAACTGTGAGCAAATATCTTTATAGCCGCACACCGGACTTTGACCCAACTTACTCTATCATCGGGTGAGAAATTTTTATGCGTGCCGGTCTATCATGGAATTGAAAATGATTAACTCACTACCAACTATTTTTTTTTTAAATTATCTTTAAAAAATATTTTTTTGTAGTTATTGGAAAAAATAAAAGTTAAACACTTTAAAATTCTAGTTGTGAAAATTGAGTCCTTGATGAGTAGGTATGCATGCACATCAAGGATAGACAAGAAACCAATTCAAGAGTGTATTTAAAGGAATTTTGAAAATGAAATGGAATTCTAGAAGCTTAATTATTAGCAAACACAATGACAATATTGGAATTTTTAAAATTTATTATTTTACATGATAACTTTATTTTTTGAGTTTGACAACCATGTCATTACCTTATCGTCTTTGGTTAATCAGGAATAGTCAAATTAGTTTTTAAAACATTAATTAACTTTTTTTTTACAGTTTATCAAAATTTTAGGGATAAAATTTAAAGTGTTTAATGATTGAAAACATGCTAATCATGCTCGTATCATACAAATTTTTTATTAATTTTGTATGATACGAGTGGTTTATAGACTATAACGCAGACCCGATTAGTTTATTCAGTACTACAATTTATTTTAAAAAAAAATCTGAAATTTTATGCTGAATCAAATTAAGAACCATTTTAAGAGCATGAAATCATTAATCTACTAATTAAACACCTAATTAGAAAAAAAAATTACATTCCAGTACTTCATTTTCTCAATGGGTGAGTGAATAGAGTATGCCAAATTGCCAATTTAAGCCAACCACCTTCACCAAGTGCCATACATATATGATTGATGTGACTTTAATCTACTAATTAAACACCTAATTAATTAGTTGACAATGATATATGTTAAACACCAAACTATAGTTAACGTTAAGAAAGTAAGCAGAGTTAGTTTGGGTGGTTCAGGTTCAGGTTCAATCTCGATATGATCTTATTTTAATTTGATCAAAAGCATATGGAGACAGGGAAAATCATGAGTTTGATTCTCAGTAGAAACAATATCTTTGTAGTCACACGCTGAATTTTATCCCAACTTACATTGTCGTCATGTGGAAAACTTCTATGCGTACATGTCTGACTATTCGAATTTAGACCCATATCGAATGTCCAGAGAGCAAACTGATATGATCTCATTCTCGGGCAATTAAAAAAACAAGAGAAGGATGAGCATATTAATAAAGAATCACTAGAACTATAAATAATACAAAAGAGGGAACAAAGACTATGACCTGATATGCCTTGTTTTTGGGTTTGAATTCATTAAGAGTTCTTGGTGTGTGATTAGTGTGAGATTCAAGTGGACATACATGCATGCCATTAATTGAATGGTTCACATGAATTTGGTGTAAATGTGTTGTTTAATTAATTAATTAATTACAGATTAGTACCAATTTTTTAATGAACTTTTTGTCAAGCTAATGGTGATGATGTTTGATGGGGAGTGACTTTGTTTTACTTATTAAAAAAAGATTGATTAAATTAAGAAAAAAAGAGAAAGCAGATTAAGACTTTTAAATAAAGAGTGGTGTCATATTAGTTGAATAATGATGTTCGTCGGTGGATGCTATTGATGATATATTATTAAGTGTTCGATGAAGACTTTTCAACTAGGGTTTTATGAATTACAATTATATGTAAATTTCAGGTATTTGGATCGCTCCATTCTCATAAGTACCTTGACAAGGTGTATACGGTGAATTTCGAGGAGTTGAGTCTTGGACTTTTTTTTGGTAATTGAGAACGGATATTCGATGTGAGTCTAAACTTGAGTCGTCAAACTTGTGCGCGTAAAAGTTTTTCAGCGCGTGGCCACAAGGTTATTGCTCTCAGTGATAATTGAACTCAAGACGTCCCGAGTCCATATGGTTTGACCTCATAGAAATTTGTCAACTAAACTATCACCCAAGTCGTTTCGAACTTGAGACTCTCAGTTAGAAAGATTCATTCTCAGCCAACTCAAGATTCATTCTCAGCCAACTCGGCCATAAACACATTAAGTGGCTTCGAACTTGAGACTCTCAGTTAGAAAGATTCATTCTCAGCCAACTTAGCCACAAACACATTAAGTGGTTTCGAACTTTGAATGCACACTAGCATTCAAAGTTTTATTAGCACAATATTCACAAATAATAGCTCAACGAAACATTACAAGAATAATTCAGGTTTCTTAAGAAACACTCCTAACTACCCTTAACTTGAGAAGTGACAAGAATTTTTGCTTCAACAATCAAATGATCCTTCACAATAACTCCATCTTTGAGATGTTGCAGAGATGTCAAAAGTATGGAAACCCCCCATCTGCAGTTTGGGAAAAGAAGCCAGTTTTGACCTGTTTTTTCAGCATGAAATAGAGCTGTCAATTCATGCACCTTCTGGCATGGAGTCTCCTCCAACACAAGGAACAAGGATAGGAATTTGCCCTTGAAATATTCGACCCCGTTCGAATGAACAACAAGCTTCCACTTCGATCCTGCAACTGTCTAGGATTGAGAATTGCTTGAAAACCCACGCACAACGACTCACAATCACCTCATTCATGCAACAATTTGTGAGAATTTCGGGCCATGTTCCTTCTCTTCTGACATACACTATGCTGATCATGTAAATAAGAGAAGGAATCATCGCTGTCTACGAAATCACGTCTCTTTCACGCATTTCATCAAACACCTTACCCGCATGACCCATTTATATAAAAGGCTGATGACTAATACCAAGGCCCATTCTTACGTGAATAAAAGCCCAATCAAGTATTTCAAGTAGAGCCCATGATTAAAGGCCCGTTCTTATATATTTCATGGCGGATCTAGTCATCCTAGCCCATAAGCTACATTGTTGATTATTCAGGATGCCCGCCCAGTACGGGTGGATTTACAGTAGGTCCCGCTGTAATGACTTTAAAGTCATTGTAATTTTTCTTAAAAAAAAAAATATATTATGAATGTGTTTTGATCTGATTTACGAGTCTAAGGGTATTTTTTTTGTTCCAAATAAAAATCAAATTAAACATAAAAATTGTGAACCGTTGAATATAAACTCGAAACATCATGTGTCTATATATTGTGAACTTGAATTTTGTTTAAGAAAAAAAATTATATTATGGAACTCATAAAAAGATCAAAAACTCATTAATAATTTATTTTATATTTTAGAAAATTTTGACTTCTTTATATTTATTAAAGCGGGGTCTGCTGTAATTTGTTCTGCAGCAGATCCCGACACCCGCCCAATACCTAATATTAATCTTATGTTTATCCATTTCTTCTTGTGTAAATTTATGAGTTTTCTCTTCTGTAAGATGTCTCCTTTGCAGAATTTACACTCACTTCAAGAAGAATTTATATATAAGATATGGCTTAATTAGCAGAAGTGTAGCAAATGATTTCATGTCGCATATTTGATACAGAATCCTGTTATTCAGGACAAATGTTATTCTAAAGGATACTGTGTATCTTCTTTTGTGATATGCTTTCTGATGGTTTTTTATTTTTTATTTTTTATTCTGAATATACTGTATAGGTGCCTTTGGGATATATGCTCTATGTAAGGTTTTTATTTTTATTTTTTAATTTTTTTTCAACAAGAACCCATCCTTGACATGCTTAATTATATCTTCAAACACAATTGTTTCTGGTATATTAATGTTGTCAAAAGTCTCAAATGGTTCTCAAATTGTGAAAGTGTATGAAAATGAGAGTTATGTCAGGTAGTAAACTTCTTGATGAAACATCCCAAATGGTTATTAAAAGTGTCCATTCAGAGACAATTTGGCAAATGGTTCCTAGAGTACTGTTCCCACCCAAATTGCTTTACAAATGCTACTACAATTTGTCATTTGGTTGATAAAATAGCATATATTAATACTTTTTAGTATATATGCTACTTCAAATAGCTTCTCAAACGAACTTGGATATGTCTCAACATGATAGCATTCCCCCATCAATGCTAATGTATACTTTCTGAAAGTTGCTTCGAACATAATATAGATCATCATCATCATTCGAGCTTTTATCACAAAAGTTTTGGGTTGTCTACACTAGTCTATGAGAACATCACTGGGAATCCATCATATGTATTTATTTTCTCCATCCGATCAGATGCAACGCGTCGCACGTAGGGAATGCCCCAACGATATTCTCATTTAGACTCATGTTCATAAGTTTGACAAAGTTTTACGTTAGTTACTAACCTATCGTAACCCTCCTTTGTTCGGGCTTGGAAGCCCATAAACCTAGTTATAAATAGATAATTGTATATATGACATGATACTTTGCTTTGGAAAAAGATTAATTAGTGGTAATAGATAAGGCACTTGAAGACCAATTATTCAATACTAATAAACTCTTGAATTGAAAAGCAGTCCTAACAGTCTATCACCACTTTATATATAATTGAAAAAGAGAAGCATGCAAGGATAAGAGCATATATATATATATAAAATCCTCTCTCAGTGGCTTTCCTTTCTCCACCGGTGTCTCTTCAGTAGTTGTATTTGGTGGGTTGTCCTTGTCTTGAAGGATAATTGGAAGCACTAGTCTTCCACAAATTCTATTTTATGCTGACCTAATTCTCTCTTTTCTTGCATGTCAAAAGCACAAACAACACTCATATCACCTCTAGTTTCCCTTCCTGCCCCTTCCGGGCTCTTCAATCGATTAGGGATTGGCTTAGGGTGGAACCCGAGATGATCCAAAGCATCGCACAAATAACAGGCTATTTTCGAGAACAATACTCGAATTAGGGTTCTCTAGTTGGAATGTTTCATCCTCTTAATCATTTGGGTGATAGTTTAATTGGTGAATCTAGTTATTTGAGACGAAATTGTATGGATTCGGGAGATCCTGAGTTCGATTCCCACTAGAGGGTGCATAACAAAACATCCCAAGCAGCATTGCATTTGTGCAAGTTTTGTACCAGACACTATATGAGTGAGGGAGATTTTGATGATTTCCACTAGATCAAGTCACACTAAATACTAATATCTTGATTAAGTATACATATATTAATTAAATCCACTATTTTTTAAGACTTAGTGCCCCAACAAAAGAAAAGTGGTCTCCTTTCACCTTTTTCCATTTGTAATTTAAAACCATAAAGCAAAAAAAAGGCAGCTATAATATACTATCATTCATGATAAGACAGCCATTTTCAGTAGTTTAATGTTGCTTTGCAATATAGATACCCATCACCCAATTAGCTAGTGTTTGTGTGTGATTATTCTCCTGAATGAGAAAAAAAGATAAACAAACTTCTTGTATCTCATCTCATGGGTCTCATGTTTCTCAAGAAGCTCACTTTTCTCTTCCTAATCCTCTCATCTTCATTCCTGTCAACTTCTTTTGCAGGTGTGTGTCTCTTTCTTCCCTCTCACTCTCTGACTGAAGCCATTCTCATCGTACAATTGTCAGAACTTTCAATAGTAATTTAAGTTTTTATATGTATAATATACATCTCTGAAACTCATATATATGCATGTTACGTGGTACCCTAAACCCTGAATCCTAAACTTTTCGTTTTTAACGCTTAATCTCTATTATATGTGCTTGCGTAGGCCGAAGATTCGCAAATAAGTTGGCTAAAGAAGTTGTCCATTCTGAGGTCTGTATAGTCGTAGTTACCATTAGTATTTTTTTAAACAAAGGAAAGTTATTTGAACACTAAGTACAGTTATGTTGTGAACGTGTAAACGGGGAGGGAGACTCGAGCTTTGGTACCACCAAATCGAGTATATGTCTTAACCATCTCGGTTAAGTAGTTGTTCAAAAAAGTAGTCCATTCTACCTATGATATGTATAAGGCTGTCCAAGAAGCTCTTCATATATCCCTAGTTCTTTGATATATAGAGTACTGGTGCAAAGACATAATTAATCCGTAACATATTTTATATGGATATATGTTCATGTAACTAGAATTCTCTGTGTCATGTTTCATGTTTTTTCCAATATATATATATATATGTATGTATGTATAATCGTATGATTCTTTAATGTATGGTAGGAAATATCAAGCAATCCATCAACTGAGGAGGAAGTGAACACTATCCATGAAAGGCTTCTCAGAACGAACACCAAAGACTATGGGAACTATAATCCTGCACCATCTCTTGTTAGGCCTCCTTTCAAGCTCATCCCCAACTGATCGATGATATATATATATATATATATATATATATGCGTGTCTAGTAATTAAATCATATGTGAGTTTCATATATATACTCAGTTCTGAATCCTAATATCGTGTAATATACAGTTTCTTTAGATGAATATATATATAAATGATGCATAAGTTATGTGGTATATAAGTAAAGTCTGGTTTATTAGGTAATTTCATGCATGGATGTTTTATGTATACACTTGGTCTACTAAGATTGTCCATTGATATATTATAATAATAAAAACCAGACTTTTTTTTTTAATCCCAAATGAAATGGGAAATTAGGGTTAGGGTTTTGAACCACATAAAGCCCCAATCTACATTACAATTTTGCCCTCTAAGAACGTTGGGCCACTATTATGGATCAAGTAAAACAACACAGCCTAGTGGTTCTCAAAACAAAATCATAATCCTCCGGCCCAAAAAACAATCAATGGCAATCATTTACTCTTGTGCTTATTATTGTTATATAATGGGCTTATCTCAATTGGCCCTCCACACCAAACCCCTATATATATATATATATATATATATATATATATATATATATATATGCGCGCACTCACACAACCTATAAAAATAAGGATCACTTTTTAACTATTGATTTAAGTAAAATGACACGTGGGATTATATATATAATTAAATTGTGTACCTTCATTAGACATCTTTAAGACGAGCTCGCAATTAGTTTAAAAGGGACTAATCTCACCTTTCACTTTAGCACCGGCAAACAAACAATAATATCATTAATCATAATGTTAGAAAATTTTAAGACCACATCAACAAATATTATCTGTTCTGTATTACAAACTCGTACTGATTTATATTCATGTAGGGTCGTATCCGTAGTACTTAGGCTCAAAGAACATGTTTTTTGTATGTATGAAAAGTGCTTAGACTTTACTTATATATCACTCGGTTGAATTGTTGGATATATTAATATGTGTAATTTAACAAAGTTGAAATAAATATATGTTGATAAATACCCAAAGTAGCCGTAGTAATTTTGTCAAAGGAAAAACCAAGTCTACACTTCAGCATATAATATATATATATACATGTACTTTACGATTGAAAAATCAATGTCACTATATATCTTTGTACGTGTACTTTATATTTGAAAATTAAAGTCAATAGATATTAATGATATAACAAAGTTAATATTACATGTAAACACGTTTACTTTTTGAGAAACATGCCTTTTATCTGTTCATATACTGCACCAATTAATCACAAATAAGATAAAACAATTATTTCATACAAAATGACAAAATCGAACATTTATATGTATGTAGGAAAAACTAACCAGTTGAAGAACTAAGTCGATGAACTGGTTGGAGGCGAACAGGTAAGTGAGGAAGGTGCAGCACCCGAACAGGTAGGAACAGTAGCCAAACAGCAAAATGATTGGAAACAGGAAGATGAGCGAGGTACGGTGTACACCGAATCTCCTTAAACTGAATATGTCTCCGCCTCACGATGTCCAGCAACTCCGGGCAATCACCTCCCAAGATACGACGCTCCTTCGACAGGTGAGTGACACTCTAACACCGACTGCTACAATCGAACCAATATAAAGAACCCTTACTCTCAAACTTAAATATTGATTTTACGACCATCGAAAAATTCTAGTAGCATAACAAATATAAAGAAGGAGAAGAAAACTTTGATAGAAGAGAATAATGAAGTTTTTGTAGCATTTTTATTTTGTGTATCTTCTAAATGGGTATTGAGACCTGTATTTATAGTAGAAACCCTCCACTCACTTTCCCAAAAATCAACAACCAAGTTGATTTTTTGGGTTTACATAGTCCAAAATCATTCCATGATTTGAGCCATAACTACTCTACAAAATGTGGGGTTGACTCAACCAATACAAGACTCATTTAACACATATGTTTCAACATGAATTATGTCAAACAATGCGAGATTACAAATCTTGACACATAATATTAAGTGTGAGAAAATATTTTCGACCAAAAGGCTTTTACATGGGAACCTTCGACCAGTGCCCTCCTTCGAGTGTGCGGCGGACAAATTCAACACAATAATCTACAAAACACACTCATGTCAAGTCAGCACATGAAATGTCCAAATCCATACGTTGCACCCTCCAACTCTCTCCACCTAACCCCAACACCTTCACACAACTTGTCACCTCTAAATACAACTTTATAGTTTACAATGTAACAATAGCACCCGTTATATACATATACATATATACATATATATATATACACACATATATATATATGTGTGTGTATATATATATATGAGGGAATAAAAAGTAAAAAGAAAAGTAAATATAAAGCCGCGAAAGTAAAATGAGAGGGAATATCGTAACGCCGTTAAAACTAACAGAGCGACATCCGAAACCTAACCAAGCAGAATGATTCCAACGGCGTCAGTTAAAGCAGGTCTAAAACGACTGCACTCTTTCCCTCCCTGAAGGGAAGGGAACACAAGCAGCCTTTTAACAGTCATCGTTCCTTTTCTTTCTTCTTCTCCAAAACCGCTCTTTCTTGCAAAAACTCTCTCTTTGGCTCTGAAACGGTGCCGTGTTCAAGCTGTTGAAAGGTACGCCTGGGTCACGTCACGGGTTCGGATTGTGTGTGTGCTTGTACTCGGATTACGGAGACTCTCGTTTTCTTTCATGACGAGAATATTGATTAATGGGTTTTTTTTTTAAAATTTTTATTTTGATTAATTATCCGATGTATTGCGAGGAATTTGTTGACTTTGTGTGTGTGTGTGTCTGTTTGTGTGTTTTATTGACTCTTGAGTGCCAGTTTTTGGCTTGATAGTCGGATCTTTTGACCTCTGTAGTGGTTTGATTTTCTATTTTTAGGGTTTTTGTTTAGGTTTTCCGATTCAAACACCCTCTGAAGTGTAGCAGATTGAATCGATTTTTGGTCTTCCCTTTTATTCTCGGTCGTGGTTGTATATTGGTTGTTGTTTTTGTGAGCTATTTAGTTGATTGGTTCGGAGTGGAAGCAATGGTGAGTGAGTATTAAGAGCAGATAAACTGTGCTGCCCTAACTTTGAATTGGGTTTTTATGTTCAGCTATGACGGTTCATTTGACTATCAGTGATGTTATTGACTGAGAATCCTTTGGGATTCATTTTTGTTCACTTTGATGTTCAACTGAATAGCTCTGAAATCCCTAAATGATTTCATATCTGGTATGTCTTGTAAATCTTATGAGAATTATCTCAGTTGGATTCTTTTTGCCTTATTTAAGTTGATTCTTTTCTGGAGATGATGCTGTTTAGTGTTTCATTTCCTCACACTATAAATTTTTGCTCTCACTTATAACTTATAAGGTTTATATATGATCCTGATGAACTATGGTTAGGAGGACAGGAAGACTCCACAGAAGAGAACAATTTTGTTCTCTCTTGTTTTTCTCTATGCATCTATCTTCAATTAATGAACGGGACCATCGTCCATCGCATTAGTTATTTATTTATTTTCTTTGTATTAATTCTTTGGAGCAGCAAATACTGGAGCTTGCTTCTTGGAGTGACATTGGTGAAACTAGAAGTTGAGTATACCAGTTCACGGATGTGAGTGGCAACTGCAGGGTACTTTTTGTTAGATTATGTTTGGTGCACTTCACTATGGGATCTGCTTGTTGTGTTGCTGCTAGAGACAGGACTATCGTAAGTGGATCAGGTAGTGAGGCTTTGCATAGGAATATACGATATTCACCAACATGGAGCTTTCGGTGGGATAACCGAGGACGAGTAGCTGGTGAAGAGACTTCAGTAAGGTGGGTTTCTGATGGAATTAGCAGGAATGGTGGTTCAGATACTAAGTGTGAATCTGCGTACGTATCAGAGGATGGAAGCCCATTCGAAAGTCTTCACAGACATACATGGCAAAAGTCTCCATTTTCAGAAGGAACTGCTATGCATACGAGGACACCTGGTTCAGGTAAGCATATGGAGTGATCTTTTTATGTATTCTTTTACTTGTGGAAGTGCTAGTGAAGATTGAAATGTGTTCGCACATTCCTCCTTTCTCTGATTGTTCCTAAAGTTATATGTTTATAGATATGGTTAGGAATAATGGAGAACAGGATCTTTCAGGAAACTTCTATGTCGTTGATTGTATTTTTATGCAGTTTTTCTGCCTCATATTTCTTTCCTATCTGAAGATAATTGGAATGCCATATGAATGAATAGGGGCACTAAGGGTTTTTACCCTTTCATAAACTTGCACAGGATATGACATCAATTACATCTACCAAAAAAACTCGATTACACAAATTAGAAAGAGTAGTTAACCATTAATCATTGAATGACCATGAGGTTTTCTTCTCCTCCAAAAGCTCTTTTGTTCAATCCCCTTCAAAGTTCTATACTTCTATACTAGCCAAAATATAGTAGCAGTAACAATTGTACCTATATCCCACTAGCTCATTGACAATAACTCTTAGCCTTAAGCTCCTTCTCCAATATATTTTCTTTGATGTCTCGATTTCGATCAGCTTAGAATCATCCACACTGAGTTGCTGCCATGCATGTTATTGAGAACTCTGCGAACATTTACTTTGGGGCACGTGATTGCCTTTTACTGGGGACAGCTGAACAGAATGAGTAAACAAGATCAAGTTTATGAATGTTGGCAGTGAGAGTCCCCCCCTATATCTTAAGTGATTTAAGGAAAAAAGGAGAGGCAAGTGGGATGCTTCTTCTCCTCCTCTTTTGAAAGCTAAGTAGCTAACAAAGTAACAATTGAAGGTTCTCAAAGACTTTCCTGATTCTGTTCTGTCCTCTGAGAAGCACACAAATAATGGTAAGCTCTTCCTCATGCCTCTAAAACCATGAGAAGGGAAAGATAACTGGGTTGAGATCATGTATTGCTCCAAAAGACAGAGAAATGATCAAAGCCAAATTTCAGCTGCCTGCTGGATTTGCAGATGATACGATCGGGAGTCATTGTAGCCACATCTTTTTCCTATGTGGTGCAACTATGCACACTTGAAGGTCATAATCAAAGCTAAAGATTCACCTCTATGGGGATTTGTTAAGCTTCTAGGAAAAGAAGCTTAGATGACTGAACAAAATTCTACATTCCCTAGACTTTGCCATTCTCTGGTTGAGGGGTGGCTTTTTTTAGAAGGTCTTGGTTAAACTTTGCCTTGGCTCTGATTTCAAGGGTTTTTGGTTCACGAATGACACTTTTGGAAATGTTTTCGATTTCTTTATGGTTGGCTGGTAAACCTTCTCTGATGAAGCTGGATGTGTGGTGCTTGTTGGGATGCCATATACTTTTCATTGTTCAAGTTTTCTTATCCTGTTTAACTTTCTTTGACCTTTGGCTAAGATCAAGATTAATTATCCTGTATTCGTTCTCACAATTATGTAGCTTGTCATCCTCTGGAATTAGCTATAGTTTTTGATACACTTGTAGGGTTTGCTTGTCTTTTTTTACCTTGCATGAGTGTTGCATCTTGACATGGCAATTTATGGCTGATCTAATCTTCAGACGTAATGGGTGCAAGAGAGAAGAATATGTTGTGCCTTCATATGTTATTATACTTGTATAAATGTATACAAAATTGTTACTTGTTATATTTTAATTAATGGAAGATTAGCTACCCTACAATAACCTAATTAAAATATATTCTTTAGCTAATTTTTTGCTCAGTTTGGCAGTGATATGACAATTATTTTCCCTTTTAACATGTCTATGGCAGATAAATCTATCTCGAGAAATGTCTCGACAGATGTCAGTTTGGAACAGGTAAGTTTTTTGGGGGATTATTTTTTGTTTGCTCTATTATTTGACTTACATATGCATTTTCCCTTAAGTTGATGTATTATTTCCCTATCCTGGATAACATTGTAGGTAAAGGAGTCAGAAGAATCACCAGCTGTGTCATGTCCATCTCCTTTGAAACTCTCTCTTTCATTGCCCTCAACTTCTTCCTTTTCAACACCTGCTCTGTTGCCCCAGAGTCAACTGCATCCTTCGGGCGAATCAAGGTGGCCCAACTATTCTCCTGGACATTTGCCATCAGGGCATGTATCTGATAAGCGAATTCAAGGATTTAAGTCTCCAAATAACCTCTCAGTTAGTGAGGAAAAAGCAGTGATTCCCTCAAGGAGCAATGAGTCAAATGGGGGCTCCCATGGTGGTTCTTCGGATGGATGGTCTATGCGTGCCTTTTCTGAACTCATGGCCACATCTCATGGAGAAAGGTGGTTCTTTGATAATGAGTCCGTTGGCTTCAATCGTGATGAGATATCTAGGTCGAGTAGCCGAATTTTGTCTTCGCCCTCTGTTGATCTACAGACGTGTGGGATTTGCTCAAAGCTTTTGACTGAGAAATCGTCATGGAGCAGCCAGAAGATTATTGCCACTAACGATCTTTCTGTTGTTGCTGTTTTGATCTGTGGACATGTATACCATGCTGAGTGTTTGGAGAATATGACTCCTGAGATAGACAAGTATGACCCTGCTTGCCCAGTTTGTACTTTGGGAGAGAAGCAGACCCACAAATTGTCCCAACAAGCTTTGAAAGCAGAAATTGATATGAAAGCTAAACAAAGCAAGAGGTCAAGAAAGATCATGGATAGTGATCTTCAAAGTGGTTCGACTGCATTCGATCATGTAAAAAGTGCTGGACATGAAGGAGATGGTCCCAAGATGGCCTCAAGCTCCAGCATGAGAAGCTCTTTAGGAAAACCGTTCTTGAGGCGGCACTTTTCCTTTGGATCTAAGGGGAGTAAATCCTTGTCAGGGAGTCATTCTACTCAAAAGAAGGGGTTCTTCTGGGCTAAATCAAGCAAGATGTGATGATCTACTGGTTAGGAGGTGAGCATCTCAATACCTTTCTTTTGTCTGTGTACTTGTCTCAAGTTTGCTTTGCTTGCATTGGCAACGTGTCTCCTCTTTGGGGGATGGAAATCTTTTTGAAACTGAAATTATAGAACTTCTGACTATAAAGCTATTCTAATTAGATCTAAATTCTTGGGACTCAACTGGACCCAAAATTTTTTCTAATGTATTTCAATTTCAGAGGTGATCATCCATGCAATCTCAGTTGGATAAAGAATTGCCAAGAGTACCATTCTCCAAGAATTGTTGAACACACACACTGAAATTTCAACAGGATTAGCATGTGAAGTTACACTGTAAAGTGAAAAAAAGAAGAGCAATTTATAAAACACTTGAATGTAATGAAAAATAGTGGAAAAGTTATGGTATAATCACTAGTCTGGTCATTTGATTTATATTTGTACAGATTAATTTGTTTTATTTTTCCTTGCTTTGTGCACATTATGATTGACCCAGTAACACTCTTTACTGGTTATAGACCATGGTTGATGGTTGTCACTATTGATTTTTGACTATTGTCCATTTAGGGTTGCGTTGCTTGGTCTTATTTACTTTCAGAAGTTTCTTATATCGTGAGTAATGTTTTGTTAAATTATCTCCTATATGGTTTTTAGAAACTTTGGGTAGTATAATTTTGGGAGAAGTTTTCAAATAACCCTTGTACTTTAATGAAATGATCATTTTGGTCACTGAATTTTATTTAGGGTCAATTTAGTCCATCAACTTCCAATAATGTAGTCCGTTAGTCCCTGAGTCTATTTTTCGTCAATTTTTGTTGATGTGGCAATTGGTTTCTGTTACTAACATGACATGTGGCTTTCAGACTTGTTGCCACATCAGTTAAATAGACGAAAATTGTAACGGAATACAATTTTGAAAGTGCAGGGGCTAGATTAATCCTAAATGAAGTTCAGGGGCTAAATTGATCCATTCACGAAAGTTCAAGGCCATGTCAATACTTATCCCTATAATTTTATGTAAAATGTGGCACTTATACATAGTAGTCGTATGATACAAAAACACATCAACCTTGTTTTTTTATTTATACGGAATGCTAAGAATAAGGGGTAACATGACAAATGACAAAAAACAACCTGAGTTCAATTAGAAAGCTTAGAAATTTCGTGTCTATGCATCTTTGGCCATGCTGGTGAATGTTATTTTAACGATTCTTTCTTAACATCTATTTTATTTTGTTGTTGACTTGATGAGAAATAATAATTGTTTTAATTGAGAGTAGTTGACATATCTAATATTATCATTTTGTCTAAAAACAAAACAAACAAAACCAAACAGTCTATTGTATATGAATTATATTATAGAAGCTTAATATCAGATTACTTCAAAATACTGAATATAATTAAATTATACATCAACGATTAACTTATACGTTATATTATCTTATATGGGCTACAAAATACTGAATATAATTAAATTATACATCAATGATTAACTTATACATTATACTATCTTATACGGGCTACAAACAGTTTATTATATAAAAATTATATTATGCAAACTTAATATCATATTATTTAAAAATATTGAATAAGATTAAATTATATTAATTTATACAATAATTAACTTACACTTTGGATAAAAACATTATATTATCTTATACGAGTACCAACGGACTAACGGAGAAGATCCACTGGGTTCCTTCATTCAAGAGTCTAATAAGTACCCATAAAGGGCCCATACAAGCTGGGCCTCCTAAACACTAAGCCCTAGCTAGCTTAGGCCCAAAAGGGGATCTCAAGGTGGCCACCTAGCCTCCTTTTCCTGGCCTGTATGTAATGGAGGCTATCCACAAAGGCACAAACTTGCTGAGGACAATCTCATGTTCTCAATCCCTTTACAGAGTATTTGACAGGCATTCATGGCACACGTGTGCACTCGACTCTCTATCGTGTCATTGCATTCAAATGTCTCTTCTGCACCTCTACAAACACGTGTATTCATACATGCATGTAATGATCGCATCTCTCTCATCACCGACGTCCTCTGTTTCCTTATTAAAGCCTATCGAGTTCTTTAGTGTTTGGAGTGAAAAAAAAAAATATATATTCTTTCTCAATGGCTGATTTGAAAGATGAATTCGGCAACCCAATTCAGCTGACTGATGAACGTGGCAATCCAGTCCAGTTAACTGATGAGCATGGCAACCCTGTGAAGCTCACCGGCATTGCCACCACTGAAACTACAGCCCATGAGACCAAAACCACTGCTTTTGAGCCGGAAGTGCCGCCTCTTGGTGTCCCGGATACAGTTATTGGTGCAGAGAGTGCGCCTGAGGCTGCTGTTGGAGCTGTGACTGAAGTTCATGGTGGTATGGAAAAAGCTGAAATTGTTGGAGAAGGTGACGAGGGTACTCGCGAACAGCAGCAACTGGAAGAGAAAGAACAGGGTACAGGGGAGCATGAACTCTCGTTCAGTACTTCCAGTTCTGGCACGGTGAGAGATATATATATACGTATCTATACGATGCTTAAGACGGCCTTGCTTGTTTAATGCACTTGTATCTTGTGCATCCAGCTCAACAGTTAGGATAACTGAAATATCTAACTGTTGGGATCTATCATTTTTCGTATATATTTTGTTTCTGTTAGTGTCATGTCATTATAATTTTTTATTATAACTTTTGTGGGTGATTTCAGTCTGAGGAGGATGAGCATGGTGTGAGGACGACGAAGAAGAAGAAGGGATTGAGACAGAAAATAAAGGAGAAACTAACTGGTGGAAAGCACAAGGAGAAGGAAGAGCACCCGGCACAGACCACAGGAGCGTATGGTAGCACCACTATCGCCACCACTACAACCACAGGGCATCACAATGAGCATGAGAAGAAAAGCGTGATGGAGAAGATCAAGGAAAAACTGCCCGGGCACCATGGTCAGTAGAAGTCACTGAACTAGCTAGATCTATCCATGCAGAGGTGGGAGTATATGATGTGATATGGTTTTTGCATGTGTAGATAGAGCAAAGCTGCAGACAGCAGCAGCAGTCTTTGTTTTCTTTTCATTTGGGTGTGTTAATTTGTGTGGAAATGCACAGAGTGTGGTTGCAGCAAATAATTAATTGGGTTTATGACAGTTTGTATGTATGAAATGCAACAGCGCTTGTTATAGACGACTCTGTCAATAAATTTATGTAATGGCATAAGGCTTTCATGAGTTCCCTTTTTTCAATATGAAATTTATCACAATTGGGACACACCACTATGAGACGTAAAACAATTAAGTCCTGAGTTTCCCACCGGAATAATACCATTGTGGCTCTTTGAAATTAGGACATGAGTCTTATCTTTCTAGTCGTACGTTGGGTTTTCACCCAATTTATCTTGATCCTCACTCAATTTATCTTGATCCTCACTCATTCAGGTGCCCACAGATTTGATGGATCATTTGAGTTTAGGTTTATGTCATCAGACTTGAGTTTAAACTTGAGTTTAGAGTTATATTGGACGGTAAATAAATTGTATGATTGCGAAGGACATGACCCAAGTTATATTGATCATCATCTCATATGAGGAAACTTACGTTAAAGAAATTGTATGATCGAGAAGGACATGACCCAAGTTATATTGATGAATTGTATGATTGCGAAGGACATGACCCAAGTTATATTGATCATCTCATATGAGGAAACTTACGTTAAAGAAATTGTATGATCGAGAAGGACATGACCCAAGTTATATTGATCATCTCATATGAGGAAACTTACGTGTCATAGGTCTGACGGTCAAGTTTGTATGGTTGTTCTTAATTAAGCTCATGTTAGATTTTCAAGGATAAGCTTGTATCATTGCGAATGACAATTTATCTTAACCTCATCAGATGAAAAAATTTATGCGCGCACATATATGATGATTCGAGTTTAGACTCATGTCAGATGTTTATGAAAAAATGAGTTTTACATATGCTCATTTTTCCTTCATTTGTTATGGTTAGATAGCAATTGTATTCAGTGCAAAAGTAACAAGTCCCTCCATGGCTACATATGAACACAAACACAGCCTTAATCAAAAAGAAAAAAGAATACAACCACAAAGTTCACAACTACAACCACGAGAAAAGCGTAAAAACACGGTTTGCACAGGCAGATCACGAGTATCTGAGACATCTAATGAACAGCAAAACGACATCGCATTATATACATCAATGATCAATTAGGGCACAATCTAACGGTGCCTAGACCCGTCAACCTCTTCTCCTTTTCACCGTCTCTCTCAGCCGAGCTTCCTCCTCTCTACTCTTCCGTCTTCAGTTCAGTCTCTCTCTCCCTCCCTCTCTCCCGCTCTCTCTCCCGCCTATTTAAATCCTCTGTTCGTTGTCGAAATGATCTATCAATCACAAGCCTTTCTCGCATCTCAATCTCCCAAACCCGTCCCATTCACTTCACTTTCTCTCCATTCCTCTTCCTCCCCAAACAACACCAGCAGCAGAAGCAATTTCAGCATTCTCTCGTTTCAATCCCTAAGAAATCCCTCAACCTTTTCTCTCAAAACGAAAATCTCCTCCAGCATGACCTCCAATTCGAAGACGTCCAATCACACTGACGCAGTCCATTCAGTGCCAGAAGACGCAGACCTTGATGGCTTCGCCAAAGTCGCTAACCTGCTCGCAGATGCTGCTGGCGATGTTATTCGCAAGTATTTTAGGAAAAAAATTGACATTCTTGAAAAGGAAGATTTGAGTGAGTTTTTCACCTTTTCTGTCTTTATTTCTCGGGAATTATACTCATTTGATTGAATTTCGGTGATGTTACGTTTCACTGGGTATAAGATAGCTTCTTTAATAGTTGAACTGCAATATGATAAAAAGACAAAATATCGAATTAGTTCTGTATGTTGTTTTCTGGTAGTCCTATTTGACTTGCCTTGAGCTTTGCAGTCTATCTGACAATGCTTCGTCATATTCTTTGTTTATGATACTCAATTTGCTACAGGTCCGGTTACGATAGCAGATAAAGCGGCGGAGGAAGCTATGGTCTCGATAATATTACAAAATTTCCCTTCTCATGCTATGTATGTTATGTGAATTTTTTCCCCTATTTTCTTTTTGTTAGTTTTTGCATGCTGAGTGAGGGACGGAAATAATGATCTATGCTAATGATTCTTTTGGATTTGACCCGGAAGCCATGAAATGTTCTATCAAATTTAGCCCAAAATATTGTGAAGTTGTATCAAATTTACAGTTGTCATGAATTTGACTTTTCCAAATTATAGACGTACCTAAATTTTTCCTTGTGGATTCCTCCTAAGTTACTTACGGATTCATGTACCCAAAATGTTTAGGAATAAACTGAGTTAACTAGCTTAAATAGGCTTCTTCAATTGTGGGTTTCATATTCAAGTCTCTTACAATTATAATTTCTAGACTCAACGAACAAACGATCTTTCCCTTCTTTAACAACACAACGTATCCCAAAAAGAAGAAGTAGGTTTTAATGGTATATTTTGTGATAATGCAGTAATTTTTTGTGTTTTGATTGGTTGTTGCTTAATATGGATATGTTTGATTGCAGTTATGGGGAGGAGAATGGGTGGCAATGCAAAGAGAAGTTCTCAGATTATGTCTGGGTTTTAGATCCAATAGACGGCACAAAGAGCTTCATCACTGGTGATTCTCTTTCTACATTCTGTTGACATTACTCCCCCTGCTTAATCATTGAAATTTTTTGTCAAGTGATTGATCCGTCAATTGTTTCAGGCAAGCCATTGTTTGGTACTCTCATTGCTCTACTACACATGGGTAAACCGGTATGGATCTCCTGTTATCTGGTTGTGAGGAAAAAAGGAAAAGAAAGGCTTGGGAAAGGCTTAATTGCATAATTTGCATTGATTAGCTTTTACTCGACTTGCGCAAATCTAACTGGATTCACTTAATTATTTTTCCTTATTTAACTCGTGACATTTACATGCGAACATATGGCTCAGTGGTAGAGTTGTAGGGGTGCAACCTAGAAGTCATATGTTAAATTCCTGAAAACAACCTCTTATAGATCATGTGGGGGTATTGGGGTAAGGTCTGTGTACATGATGCTTGTCCCAGACACCGCCCACTGCAGAAGTCTTGTGCATGAGACTTGTTTACTAACTTGTTACATTTTTTGCATTGATGCCAATATTTTAGTATAGAAAGCCACTCTCTGATATTATTTTCATTACCAGTAATGAACGGTAGAAGATTCTTGGGATTTTTCTGTCCTTTGTGTTGTTTTTGAAACATTTTAGTACGTCACGTATAGTTGACCTGTCTATAAAGTGCATTGTTACTTCTAAATTTGCATGATTAGTATCTACTCCTATAGACATATGTATTTTATTCTTGAAGTGACCAAAATGTCTTTCCAGATCATTGGCATAGTTGATCAGCCTATTTTAAGAGAGAGATGGGTTGGGTTAACTGGAAGGAGAACAATATTAAATGGAGAAGACGTCTCCACACGCAGTTGTGCAAAATTGTCACAAGCATATTTGTATGTCTCTTAAATTATTTTAGTTCTCCAAGGAAAGAAAAGATAATGCTTGTGATTATTACATCAAGCATTTTTGTTCTTCTGGCAATAGCAAATTTAAAATTTCGTTTACATGTCTATGGTATCTTTCTAACCCTTTTTTTGTTCAATCTGTTTAGGTATACAACAAGCCCACATTTGTTCAGTGGAGAGGCCGAAGAGGCATTTGGTCGTGTTAGAAGTAAGGTTTGCACTCATCTATGAGAAGTAGATCTTGATAAGAGGATATAGCAATTGTTTAACTTGATAAATTATGGTTTCAATTGTATATGGTAGTTGATAATAGCAGAAGTATAATCAAAATCACATGAACTTGGGAACTTTGGTCTTAGAATTGATATTTGCTGACTTAGATCTGTATATGTTGAAGCCTGTATCTTATTGTATAATTTTTCATGCTCCTCTTTTTCCTAACATCATCCTATGACCTTGGGTTCTCTCCCACTTGTCTCATTTGATAGCTAACCATAGCAAGGCATTGATATATTGTAACTTTTTCTATTCCTAAGAGCAATCTTTCTTAAAACAACATTAGACTTCCTACTTTCTTTCAGGGAAGAGGAAAACTGCATGTTTACTGCCTCTTAGCTTTTCTTTTTTGTGGTATGCAGGTGAAAGTGCCATTGTATGGCTGTGATTGCTATGCTTATGCCCTTTTGGCTTCAGGGTATGTGGATCTCGTAATCGAGTCTGGTCTCAAGGTAAATTGTGCACTTATGATTTACATTTTGAAATGATAATTGCATGTACTTCCTGGTGGATAACACTAGCTGTTCCTAGGGATACAAAAGAGGGTAATTTGTGTGCTTTAAATGAGTAGCATGCTTGTGGATTCATATTTGACCAGTTCCAATAAATGAAATACAAATATATGAGAGGCATTCTTTCGGTAGTTTGTGATGAATGTTTGAATTTTGAAAGCTACCTTGATTCAAATCTGCAATCGGTGAACACCAGGAGTTCTTCTTTTTTGCGATTTCCCATCATCTCACTGTGAACTTGGACCATACACATGCAACAGGAGTTTGGTGCTCGACTTTTCATGCATAGTTGATTACATTAAATAAGCTTCATGACATGTATCTGATTAGGATTTTATTCTTTTCTTAATCAGCCATACGATTTTCTTTCACTCATACCTGTGATAGAAGGTGCTGGAGGTGTTATAACTGATTGGAAAGGACATCAACTTAGCTGGGAGGCCTCTGCAGATTCCAGCGCGACTAGTATGGCCATCTATCAGTAGCATGCCTGTCATTGATTTACCTTACCAATGTTGATCTGCCTTATCCAAGCTAAAAAATTGTTACTTTTTTTTTCCTGATGTTCCTTATACCCCAGTCTATGGTATTTCACCTCTTGCTTTACCCTACAGGTTTTAATGTAGCTGCTGCTGGAGACAAACAAATTCACCAACAAGCTCTGGATGCGTTACAATGGACTTGAAGGTCCGCATTGGCTCGATGCTGCTTATAAGAATGGTACAATATGCCAATTTCTTTTCCTTATCTGAGAGCCAAATATGACTTGCATAGAAATAGGTCACTTGATAGGAGTGAGAGAGTGACAGTTATGGATTAACTAAAGAACCAGATTCCTCTCCTCAAGTATAATGCACAAGAAGCTGTAGCCAAATTGTTTTAATAAGTTAAAATTTTCCTAATTGTTTCTTTATGAGCTAATATATAATAAAAAAGCCTATTGAAGACTTGAAGTTCTAGTTTCTTTACTGCTGTCTTAAATCTTTGTGACCACTGAATTTGTTTGTACTCAAAACCCGCAAACCCTGTTGCTCTCCATAACACAAACTAGAACTGGCCTATCTATGTAAGACTTCTTATAGAGTTACTCTCCAAAACTACTCTCCTGCAACCTTGACTGGTGAATTTGAAGTGTCCCAATAACATCTTTGTATTCTGCACATGATTCTATGGGGTAGAAGAAGCCAAGTGAAATGAAATTGAAGACAATTCAACAAATCCCTCTTGATAAACTTCTTTACTTCATTAGTAAAAGTGTCTTAATTTCAACCTTGCAGACTCCAATTTTATAGTCAAACAGAAGAAGAAACTGAGATTCTTTTCTTGTCAACAATGATACAGAGAACATAGTGATACTTAGCGATCACTGAATACCCACAAGTCAATCTAATTAAACTTGTCTAATTACCTATATAAAAAATAATAAGCGGGTTAAGGGGCCTGCAGTAGAAGCACAGTCGTGTGATCTGTTTACTTCAAAGTCCTAACCTTAAATCCAATGCAAAGCCTGAAGAATAAGAAGATGATGAGCAATCATGATGATCAAGATCATGTTGTTCAACTGGAGCAGGCAAATTGAGGTCTACATTGCCAAAACCTGAATCTTTGGAAATGTTAATATTCATGAGATCATCTACTTTCTCCCAATGGCACCTCTTGTGCCCTCCCAATGCTTGTCCACTTGAAAAAACCCTCAAACAGATGCTGCACTTGTGTCCTAAACCCATCACCATATCATTATCCTCCTCTGCTCCTCCTCCACTGCTATGTTCCTCCACCAATTCCTCCTCATTGCTTCTGTTTATGGCGAAACATCCCTTGACATTCTTGTGACTAGCTCTATGACCACCTAGTGCTTGTCGAGACCCGAAAACTTTCTTGCAACTTGAACACTCGAACCTGCAATTCATTGACTCTGTTTCTTGGATTTGAGGAATTACTTCTGGTTGTGGCTCTACATCTCCATAAGCCAACATAAGCAAACAAGCTGCACCTTCCTGGTCCTCCTCAGTGGTCGTCATCATCATCGAGGCCTCATCGTCATTATTCATCGGTGGTGGCGAGAAGGGTCGACGAAATTGGGAAGGAGGGTTGATACCGCGCCACTGGCGCTCTGGATGGCATCTCATGTGCCCAAAAAGTGCCTTCCAAGACCAGAACTTCTTCC
The DNA here is from genome assembly GCF_013401445.1 of Tripterygium wilfordii. Classification (NCBI taxonomy): domain Eukaryota; kingdom Viridiplantae; phylum Streptophyta; class Magnoliopsida; order Celastrales; family Celastraceae; genus Tripterygium; species Tripterygium wilfordii. The sequence continues at coordinate 785,253 of NC_052233.1, forward strand.
CACACTCGCTACAGGGTCGAGTGATCTTTGGCGCTGACGGGTCGGGTTTCTTGCTCTGCATTGGCCTGGAAATAATGTCATTGACGCCACCACTGCTCGTAGTCGCTGCAGCACCAAAGTCTGTCTTCATCATCCGGGAGCGCTTTTTGCGGGAGTCTTGGGGCGGCTGGTAGGTGCTTGAAGAGGGAGAAAAATATGGGATGATATTGTGAGATGGGGAGGAAGGAAAGCGAAAATGGAGATCTGATTCAGTATTGTTGTTGGTCATGGCAGAGAGAGACAGAGCTTTGGAATAGTGAAGAAAGAAAAAAGTGTAAGAATGGTGGGAGGGTTTGGTTTTGTAGTGGAAAAGCGGTTACTGGCAGTTATTTTTTCGGTTTGGGACATGGAGGTTTGTGTTTATCTGCACTAGTAGAATTACTGAACCACCCCCATCAGGTAGACACTAGTTAAGGGAGGGAACAAGGGTAACAAAGTGATTTGAGACGCTGAAAACACGCCCCTCAATTGTCAAACGTGGTAAACATTATACACCCATTACATGAACAACAAGGGTAACATGGTAATGTCAATCATGTTCACTAGCTGAACTGCCTTGTTCACTATATTTCCATGAGACTTGGTAACTGAGGAATCATCCTGTTTGAAATTGTCTTTTAGCCAGTTCAGTCAGACCGTCAAAACAGCTCGCATTACGTTAATGATAGGTAAGAATAGGGCGCCGAAGTCCATGCGAATAAAAATGGGGCTCCTAACCTCTCCACTGAAGTGGGCCGAAAGCCCACAAGACAAGGAAAACCTCATGGAAATATTCTCAGTTGGTTCGAACTCTCGACCTTAGCAACCAAAGGCTAGAGATATAACTAACTGAGTTATTGCTCTGTGGTTTCCATGAGACCCTAGATTGTTGAATCAATAATTGATTAAGCAATAGTGGCGGATTCAATATCCGAACTCATTAAGAGGACAACTAAGCAGTGGGTTCGGAGGTAGCGCCAATAAAAATTATGTAACCATCATTCCATAACGAAATTCCTTGACAATCTTTCTTATATAAACCTTATCTTCACACATGACTTAATTTTTTTTTTAATAAACGGTTTAAACCCCAACACTTCATTTCATAGTAACAAATGTTAGACCTAGCGTCATGTTAGCGGCATAGGAATTTACAAACACTAGCAAAAAAACTACAAAATCAAAGAACAAATTAATACCGAACTAACACCGGGCCAAATGACATAATTTACTATGACAATATCACCATTTACCAATTATAATAACATTAATAATGTAAAACATTAAATTAGCCCATTTTTATTTTTTTAAAAAAGTTTTAGTGATTAATCCATACTTGATCGATTTGATGTGAATTTTGTAGCTATAAGTTCCAATCAATTGTATAATAGAAAAAAACATGCGGTTAGCATTCAGTACTTGATAATTTACTATCAACAACTAACAAACCCTTCGTTGAAACGAGAGATGCCTTGGTTGACAATCGGTTAAGTTAAGCATATGTGTGTGCTCAAAGTTCGATTCAAATGATAAGCATATTTCTTGATAGTATTTCAAACTCTTCTATATAAATCCAATTAAACCAACTCTTTAAACTTCCTTCTATTTATTTATCTCACAATCAACAACCCACTCTCTACGACCAAAAAACAAACACAAATGGAGGAACAAACTGAAGGAATTGGTATCAAAGTTTACAAGGCAACCCCACCACCCCAAATACCACATCCACTGCCGCCACTACCACTCTTCCGAGGTTGAGTCTTGGCCCCGGCGGGGGTGGCCGAAAGAGGCGAGCCGTCACCAAAGGAGTTCAAAAAACCATATCCAAAACCACAATGCTTGTCAATTTCCTCCCAACAGGCACTCTCTTGACAGTTGAAATGATTCTCCCTTCCGTCTACCGGACCGGGGATTGCTCCTCCGTGAACACCCTGATTATCTATATGTCCTATTAGGACTGTGTACTCTCTTGCTTCCTCTTCCATTTTACGGATAGTTTTAAAGGGATGATGGAAAAGTGTACTATGGATTTGTGACTTCTAATGGGTTGGCAGTGTTTAAGCCAGGAATTCAAGTGGAGATTTCCAAAATGAGAAATATAGAGTTGGAGTTCGTGGCGATTGCGTTTTCCGATCATAGGGTTACGAATTGCTTGTTTACAGGACAGCAGAAGGAGATGGATGAAGTGATGGAGAGTTTTCCATTGATGGTCGGTGTTATTTGTAGTGCTTTGTTTCTGGTTTTTCTACTTGTAGGCGTGGTGTTGGTTGCATGGCATCAGAGTGAGATTATTTTAGTTAGTTGTATTATGGAGATTTGTTTTTCTTTTCAAGACAGAAATGGAGAGTATCTATTACAGATCTTTTACAAATGCTATCTTGGTATGAGAATGATTTATCGAGTTTCTTAGCTTTGGATCATGTGGCTGTAAGTAAACCTCAAGCTACTGTTAGAACACTCATACGTACCACGCTAAAACAGCGGAACCCAGGCAGGTAGGGGCCCGGAGGTGAGACATACTTGCGAAATCAAGATTTTACAAAGAAATGTCCTGATTCGAACTCCTAACCTAGAACATGGTATGTTTTAAGTCCGGATAGATAACCAATTAGAGTCATTAGACTATCCCGACTGGTTGTACATATAAGGCTACAATTTTGGATATTTTCTTGAACCGATTGACAGAATCTTCATGATGATCTTTAGATTTCTTGACTTGTTTCCTCGCAGTAGCCCTTCTCCTCCAAGCTTCTCGTAAAACAATTCTTACCCTCATGGCGAGTTGTTGAATATTGGGCTTTGGTTAGTTGGGCTTGGTCTATGCTATTGATCCTATATGCAGTCCACTTGGGTTGATTTATCATGTGCCTATTATGGATTCAGTTGGCACAAGCCCATCTATCACATTTGTTATTAACATATTTTTTTTTCTATTCCTGTCAAATCTGTAATCACGTTTTTACATGAATGAGAACTAAGAATCTCTCCTTTGCAGCTATTCTTCTGCTGTCTTCTTCTTCATTCTTCATTTTTCATCGTTAAATCAAACTTTGAATATTCAAAGTAGATCACCGATAATCATCTTTCGGTTAACTTAGCCTCTTCCGTCCATGGAGACCCAACAAGGAGTGGTACAGTGATATTGGTCTGTTGTCCATCAAATACGCCTTTTGACCTATTGATGCTACTTCGTAAAGATTAAGCCAATCCTACACATCCCTCATCAAGCTGAAAAACAGCAAATTCCTGTAAAAAGGAATGGCATGAACCTACTCAACAAAGCAGCCAAAGTCATGGAAGAAGACAAGAAAATATTAATAAATTGGATTGATTTTTTCTCCCCATGTTGTTCTTTCCTCTTCTTCATTTTTATCATTAATTTACCCCAATATCTCAATGGAAAAAGCTCATGAGGACAGGCCATCAAAACTCCGTGTGTTGGGTGAGTATGAAACTATTTTCCGAATACCTTTCTTTCGATAAATTGAAGCAGAAGGCAAACAACTAACATAGTTAATTTACGAGGTTTCATAGAAAATGGACAAATTGCAAACACTTTCTCCCGCCCTTTCGCAATATCGAGAGGAAGATTAATATCCCTCAGCCACTCGTAGAAGACTTTGAAAAGGAAGATTCGGAGAGGATTTTTCGTCTTCTCTTCCGTTGCTCCTAAAAAAGCGTATTCTTTCACAACTCCTTCACCGAAAAACCTCTTTGAGAATGATACTTCCAAATAACAATAACATGACAGGTTTCGCATGCAAATGCAATGCTTTGAAAAGTGAAAATTTTGTTTTTATCGCCTCCAACTCATACAATATTAAGGGTCCGTTTGGTAAACAATTTGAACTATAATGTATATTCTAATTTTAAATTACTTTAAGAAGTTCTAACATATAAACTATCCAAAATATTAGATGTCTGATTATTTTTTTTTATAACATTTATGTTGTCCAAAATATGTGACAAATTACAAATAATGGTATTCTGCAATCATCTTTAAGTGAGGAATATTTCAGAAAATTGTTGGTTAATATACTCAAATACGCTTGATTGTATTTCAAATGAGTGTTTGATTGAACAAGAGAAAAGAAGAAATTGCGTTTTATCAACCTTGAGAACTCAAAATAACTAGTTACAAGAAAGTTTTGATCATTAAACCAATGTGCTCAAGTTTCTCATAAAAAATCTAAAAATAAAAAAAGGCAGTAAATGATTATGGCTAGGATTAGAATTTCCTGGGTTTTTACCAATTTTGTTTTTTTTTTTTAAATTCATTGGAATGGGGTGGATCTGGCATCTCTGCCTCCTAATTCTATTCTTTGTTGACAAATCTTAAATTGCAACAAGTTCTAATTTCATTCAATTGGAGTTGTTGTTATCAGTTCTGAATTTGAACCTATGATTTTTTATACTTAGATCACCCTGTTTTCTTTGCACATTTTTTTTTCTTCAAATTTACAATTACATTTCTGTAGTTCTATTCTTCATTACAATGAGGATAGACTGACACCTCTCCACTCTTCCATTTAAATCAATACAATTCTAATTCCATGGTTACTGTATTTTCTTTTGTTTATTGATCTATCTGCAATCACATCTATCTTGTTTATTTTATTTCTTCTAGTTGATCGGGATCGAACAGGGAGTGGTACATCATCTGTGTTCCATCAAATATGCCCTTCGGACCTATTGAAGCTCCTTCGATAAGATTAAACCAATCCCTAATAAATTGGATTGATTTTTATCCCCTGTTGTTCTTTCCCCACCTTCATTTTTATCATTAATTTGCCCCAAGCCAATCCATAATAAATTGGATTGATTTTTATCCCCTGTTGTTCTTTCCTCACCTTCATTTTTATCATTAATTTGCCCCAATATCTTAATGGAAGCTCCTGTAAACACTGAAAGATAGATATCCTTTGAGTGTTTAAATGATGTTTTTGACATGAATGGTAACATGATGGAATGAATGATACTTCCAAATAAAATGACAGGTTTTGCATGCAAATGCTATGTATGGTGAAATTTTTGTTTTCATCCCTCCAACTCATACAATATTAATGGTCCGTTTGGTAAACAACTTGAGTTATAACGTATATTCTGACTTCAATTTTTTTTTAAAAAAAGTTTAACATATAAACTATCCAAAATGTTGGATGTTTGATTTTTTTTTTTTTATAACATTTATGTTGTCCAAAAGTGGGAAATTACAAGTAATGGCATCATGCAACCATATCTTAAATGAGGGACAGAAAATTGTTGGTTAAAATACTCGAATACTCTTGTTGGTTTGAGGAGCAATTGCTAAAAGCTACTTAAATTGTATTTCAAAATGAGTGTTCGATAGAAAACAAGGGAAAAGAATAAATTTGTGTTTTATCAACCATGAGAACTCACAATAACCATAGCCAGTTGGTCATTAGACCAAGACAAGTAAAAAACAAGGCTCAAGTTTCTCATAAAAATCTAAAAATAAAAAAGGGCAGTAACATATTGGTCCACACTCGTCTACCACTACCCATGTCATCTGAATTTCCTCTGCTTGTGCTCTTGGAAGTCCAATTAATCAAGCCAGCAAAGTATTAATCCTTCCCAAAATCCGCATTGTAGTGCGCAGTTGATTCGAGTTTCTTTGCTTCATTCAGTTTGCGGACGGCCTGAAAGTTAGCAAACAAAAATTTTGAGTAATTTTCTTCCAGAAAATACCGGTCAGCAGTAGACATACCAACACATTCATGCGGACTGGCACATGCATACAGGCGGAGCAATAAACACAAAAGCTTTTAAACAAATAAACCATTAAGAAACAGATACACACGGCATCAGAATGACAGCTAAAATGAAAGCGTTAAGCGTAGGATCACTTGCAAACAGGTAAAGAGAGACATCCATCCAAGAGCAGGCAGTTTAAGGTCAAAATAAGAGCGGTGTAGCCAAAACGAATGTTTAACACATGCACAGGAATCTTTTGTTCTCTAGCTTCACGTATAAAAACTTAGGATTCGTTGGTTTTTCAAAATAAAACCAAGGTCGACTGCTGACTAGTATGTTTGGCGTTATCTTCTGTTTCAGCACTTCAATATATTGCACGAAAAATTACTTTAACAGAAAATATGCATTCAACCAAAGGTTGCAGCTAGCAAAGCAAGCGACGATTCTTCAACAGAATAAACGTTCATAATTCAACCATTACCTAACACCTAGGGTCGCATCCCACCTACAAGGCACCCTTTGCATGAAAACATTCGTAAATGGGTCCAGCATGTACCCTTTAAGATTATCTTTTTGAATGGTGAATGGTAGGTATTCATTTAAGATAATACAAATACAAATTGATCCTATTAGAGAGGATTACTGTGTGATTGATTTTTATTATCGATGTCATCAAAATCAAGTATAAGCGAAGTCTTCAATACTTTACCCCTATAATAAGATGCTGTTCTGGGTCCATTCATACAGAAAGTGCATCTCACAAACGTGTCAATGATCAAAAGGCAGCATTCGCAAAACCCTAAGTACAAAGACTTCCATTGATAAGTAAACTATAATGTCTGATGACCAATAATACCTTCATGAAATCTTCATGGATGACATAATCACGCTCTGCACGGATTGCAGCCATCCCTGCTTCAGTACAAACATTCCGAAGATCAGCCCCATTAAAACCCTGAATTAAAGGCACCACATTTAGGCTCATGATAGAAAATGTTAAGTGTTAACAAAAAACTGTCAAAATGGAAAAACTATCAATGACTGACCTCGGCAAGCTTTACAACTGCTTCGTAGTCAATTTCACCATGTTTGGCAATTCCAGCAGCATGGATCTTAAGGATTTCCATTCTCGATTGCTCATTTGGCAATGGAATTTCAATTTTCCGGTCTAGACGACCTGGGCGAAGAAGTGCAGGGTCGAGAACATCAGGCCTGTTTGTAGCCATAATCATCTTGACCTAGAAAAACCACCTCAAATTTAGTTACTGTAAAATAACCCCAAACTCCTTTAGAAAAATTATAGATTGGCAAAAGACCATCATACAATTGGTTCACGATGTGCCATTATCAATTCAACGTAGTAAGCCATGTAAACAAAACAAAATGGGCAGAGAAGAGGAGGGAAAAACAAGGTACCTTCCCCAGCTGGTCAAAGCCATCCAGCTGGTTAAGCAACTCCATAAGCGTCCTCTGAATCTCTCGGTCAGCACTTGTTCCCTCACTGAAGCGCCGCCCACCAATAGCATCAATCTCATCCATAAATATGATACAGGGCTTGAAAACAAAAAATGTAGAATTAGATATAAATTCAAAAGTGATGCCACTAAGATACATTTCTGTACATGTCAACTTACCTGATGATCACGTGCATAATTAAACATCTCCCTTATCAATCTTGCACTTTCACCTATATATTTATCAATTATAGCACTTGATACAACCTGCGCCAAGAACAAAAAATTTGTCACACATATTCAAGTTACATAAAATTTGAACTAAACGATATATATTAGAGGTAGGATTTCAGAAACTGCAAATAACAAAGCCTTACCTTCAAAAAGTTGGCATCAATGTTACTTGCAATTGCCCTGGCTAATAAAGTCTTCCCTGTTCCAGGAGGTCCATAGAGAAGAACACCCTGAAATAATTATAAAGTTCAGCATCTAAATATTTTTTTCCTCATGCATGCAGCTGAACGAAGAAAGGCAGCTCAAACTGAATTACCTTAGGAGGCTTGATCCCCACTCGCAGAAAAAGCTCGGGATTCATTAGGGGTAATTCAATAGATTCTCTGAGTTCTCGAATCTGATCTGAAAGACCTCCAACGGCAGAGTAACTGATATTACCTGGGTCCTCATGAAGCATGTTATAAACGACAGGATCAACCTGTAAACAAGGTTATATCACAATATATCAGATAAATGCTCTACCATCTGTTATTTTGAATGCCATCCATTAATGGAACAATATACAGAAAACAGCATGATAGAGCAATCAAATTTGGCTCAAGCTCATACTTACTTCACGTGGAAGAGCCCGCATGATTGTGAGGGTAGTCATATCTAGAACCACTCTGGTACCAGCAGTTAATTTCTCTTTATCCACTTTGCTGCGACAACCAACCACGTACCGTGGACCACTACTTGCTTTAACAATAACTGAAATAGTATAATGCCAGTACTAAGTTCCAGTATTATCCACCAGATTTCTAACAGCTACTAGTACTAGATAGTGCTTACGAAAACGTTAAATGAAAAGAACAAGATAATCACACATAAAAAGTTGAATTGTATATATGTTTTTCAACAGCAAAACCAACAGATACTCTTGGAAGCACACTTGATCCGGCAGAACACACTAGGGCATAAAGAACATCAACAATGCAAGCAGAACACATAAGGCCAAGAAAAAAATCTTTAAACGTACTAATAAATTACTTTAAGATACTTTTTTGAACAGGAAACAGAAGCAAAAACAATTAGCGGCTCTTTCTAAGGAAGAAACAACAGTTTCCCACAATCGTAAAAAGATGATTACGTCTTTCATTGTCAAGAGGCCTGAGAACTTCGCCTATGATCTGCCCAACACTTTGAAGGGACTTCAAATCATCTTCAGTTTTAGCGAATTCCTTCTTTGAACCCCGCAAACTATCTCTGACTGCACAGATTCAGTTCCAAACACATGTTAGTCAGTCCTACAGGAATCACAGCCAACAATAAAGCCAAAGAAGACCATGGTGAGCAATGTACAGAATTGAAAAGAAAGGTAATGGTTTCCTATTCACTACAAACAGTATGGAAAAAGGAATCGCATTCAAAGTGTGTCATCAGGTTCCTGGTAGTGAAATAAATTGTGATAACAAAATAATGATTCAAGGGAAAACTTGCGAATCTGGGATTTCTAACAAAAACCAGTTTTTACGAATCGAAAACAAGTCAATAACCATTAAACGTCCGACACAAAAAATCCTTCAGAAACAACTCAAACTATACAAATTCAATCAAATTATTTCCAATCCCAAAAATATGTTAAAATTAATTATTTTTTTTCATTATTCGAGCAGCTGCATCAGTTCCAGAAAGCACCCAGTCTAACCATTAATTAGATAAATCTAAGCAAAAACTAACACATAAAATGTGTATGCATATCGATTCCAAGAAAACAACTTAGATTTACGCGACCGAAGTGAGCCCTAGACTGACGGAACTGACCTGTACGGACTCGGGACTCGAGCTCCTTGTGCTGAAGTAACTTCTTGCGGTACTCTGCGATCGCTGTGCGGCGTCGAACGGCGTCCTCGGTTTCGCTGGACATTGTTTTCTGGCCGTATTCAAAAGGCAGGATTCAGAGAGAAGAGAAAGAGGACTTGTTTATCAAGAAAACAGAAAATTGTGTTCTGATTTATTTATTTTTTACTTTTTGTTTCGAGTTATTTTATCATTTTTAAAGGGGAAGTCCGGGGTTAATACTCTTTTGTTTTTTTAATTCCACATAGAATTATATTTGTGGTTGAAATCGAACTTTGGGTATACATATGTCTAACTCAATCGATTGCCAATCATTGTATTTCGAACATTTTAAGTCGATAACCTAAAGTTTAGATTTGTTCTATTTTGATAACTCGGATAGATTTTTTTTCATTTTCGGACAATTAACCCGCTTATGATACATTGATCGTTAGTAAACCATCGAAATTTGACTATGTGGTTCAATGGACTCGTTGACGTGACTGACATGGCATATGGATGTTCCAAATTATTCACTGAAAGTGAAATTTTATACCAACTCTAAATCATTGTCATATATGCTATCAATAAAAATCCAAATACATGTTCTCACAACATCTCACTCTCTTTCGTGAAAATCTAACATGTTCTCGCCATCTCCTTATTATCTTCAACGATCCACATCACCATCTCCTCGAAGTATATGTTAGTAAGGACCGATCGAATAACCAAAAAAAAATGACCAAATCGCCAATAATTGATTGATTAGTCGGTTAAATTTATGTCAGAAAAGGGGGAAAAAATTACTGAAACCGATCGTGAACACCCCTATTTGTACCTATTAATCAAATGCACCTCTTTTGACTTGAACGCACAGCGTTAGGACAAAAAGTGTTTGGTCAAACAGTGCATTACAGTATCACCGCACTGCAGTGAATTCGAAGCTAAAGTTGAAGGGACCTGTTTCCACTCCAGATGCAACATATTGACCCCATTTTCGGCATCAAAATACAATTTTTTTTCCCTTCTAATTTTGCCATCAATCAATTTTATTATTTCATTTATATTTTTTAAAAATAAATTCATCAAAATTTAATTGATATTAATGAAAAATATCTAATTTTATCATTATCTCGCCTTAATACTTTTAGTGACAAGCCAAATAAGTTTTATCACCGCAACTCACATCACCTCACCACAATTTCAAAACTCGTCTAACCTCACCGCAAGAACTCAAACACACAAAACAGCTAGGATCCCAAATACCTCAAGTGGATTGGCCAAATCTCCCTTTCCTCTTCTTCTTGAATCGAACAAGTTAGCTATTTCATGAATCAACATTTGTATGGATGCACAATTCATTGTTCAGTTACAAGTGTTTGAATGGGGTTTGACTTTTGACCACCTCAAATCCTTGCACTTTTCCTATATTTTGACGGTTAAATCCGTTGGTGGTTAACCAAAGAACGAACGAGCTCCACAAACACAGCCTCATAATTGGGAAAGACAATCCCATTTCGGCTGTCAATTTCTTACCTCCGTTAATTATGGAAGATACAAACACAAAGACAAACACACCTCCATTTTCAAGCTCTCCCTTTCTGTTTTGTCTAAATCTAAAAGCATCCCCCTCCTCCTCCCCCCAACCAGGAGGGAGATGGAGGCAGAAAATAATAAACCAAAAACACCACCACAATCTTGTTTTCTATTATCCTCAATGTCATCGCTATCTTCGTCGTCGTCGTCGTCGATGGCAATGTTCCTCCTGGTTCTTCTTCTGGCTTTTCTTTCAGGGCAGCAGACTGCATTCGCAGCCGGCTCGACTGCTTTTACTCCCACAGATAATATTCTCATAGCCTGTGGCTCCACCTCATTGTCTGCACTGCCTGATGGAAGAATTTTCAAGACAGATCAACAAGCCAAGAACTATTTGAATGCCAAAGACGATCAGAAAGTCACGGTCCCCTCCGCGGATGTTCCTTCTCCTATCTATTTGTCTGCAAGGATTTTTGTTGAACCTGCAACATATACATTTGATATGAGAAGTCCTGGTTGGCATTGGGTGAGGCTTCATTTCTTTCCACTGAATAACACGCATTTTGATCTCCACACAGCTACATTTTCGGTCTCCAGCGACGAGTATGTTCTGCTTCATAGCTTCAATGTCAACAATAGCTCCAAAGCTATTGTCAAGGAGTATCTGATCAATGTGACTCAGCCTAAATTTTCACTCAAGTTTGTTCCTATGAAGAATTCAGCTGCTTTTATTAATGCTATTGAGGTTGTTTCGGCTCCTGATAGCTTGCTTGTCGATGAAGGTCAATCCCTTGTCCCCGTTAATCCTTATTCGGGGTTGTCTGCTTTCGGATACCAAATCGTGTACAGGCTTAACATGGGAGGACCATTGATCACATCTCAGAATGACACACTAGGCCGCATTTGGGAACCTGATACATCATACCTCAAATACCCTAAATTGGCTCAAAGCGCTTCTGTTGCCACCAATGTAATCAAGTACCCTCAAGGAGTTACGCCGCTGATTGCTCCAGCAACAGTTTATGCAAGTGCTTCTCAGATGTCAGATTCGAAAACCATCCAACCGAACTTCAATGTAACATGGGATTTTGATCTTGATGCAGCATTTAGTTACCTGATTCGGTTGCATTTCTGTGACATTGTTAGCAAGGCCAAGAATGATCTCTACTTCAATGTCTACATTAATGGAAAAATGGCCATCTCTGGATTGGATTTGACAACCATCACAAACGGTTTGGCGATCCCATATTTCAAGGACATTGTGGTGAATGCAACCCAGATGACTGGTGGAAAACTATCTGTGCAGGTTGGTCCAATGAATGAGGATACCGGTACGATCAATGCTATTCTGAATGGTTTGGAGGTCATGAAAATGAGCAATTCAGTTGATAGTTTGGATGGTGAATTTGGGGTTGATGGTAGCAGGGATAGTACTATTTCCAACCGCGGCACGGTAGCTGCTGTTGGTTTTGCTATGATGTTTGGTGCCTTTGTGGGTCTTGGTGCAATGGTGATCAAGTGGCACAAGAGACCTCAAGATTGGCAAAAGAGGAACAGCTTCTCTTCTTGGTTGCTACCTCTTCATGCTGGTGACACTAGCTTCATGACAAGCAAGAACTCAATAGGCTCTCACAAGACCAATTTCTACTCATCAACTCTAGGCCTAGGAAGGTATTTCTCTTTCGCAGAGTTGCAGGAATCGACCAAGAACTTCGATTCAAGCAACATAATCGGTGTTGGTGGATTCGGTAATGTCTACATTGGTGTGATTGATGAAGGAACTAAAGTTGCTGTCAAGAGAGGAAACCCACAATCTGAACAAGGCATCACAGAATTCCAGACAGAAATTCAGATGTTGTCTAAGCTCAGGCACAGGCATTTGGTGTCACTGATTGGATATTGTGACGAGAACGATGAAATGATCCTGGTTTACGAGTACATGGAAAATGGTCCTTTCAGAGATCACCTGTATGGCAAGAACTTGCCAGCATTGTCATGGAAGCAAAGGCTGGAGATCTCAATTGGAGCTGCTCGCGGACTTCACTACTTGCACACTGGTACAGCACAAGGAATCATTCACCGCGACGTTAAGACCACCAACATTTTGCTTGATGATGCATTTGTTGCCAAGGTTGCAGATTTTGGTCTGTCAAAAGATACACCTACTGGACAAGGTCATGTCAGCACAGCCGTGAAAGGAAGTTTCGGTTATTTGGATCCGGAGTACTTCAGAAGGCAACAACTGACAGATAAATCAGATGTTTACTCATTTGGTGTGGTGTTGCTTGAGGTACTGTGCGCAAGGCCTGCTATTAACCCACAACTCCCAAGAGAACAAGTAAACCTTGCTGAGTGGGCAATGCAATGGAAGCGAAAGGGCTTGCTCGAAAAGATCATCGACCCTCTTCTCCAAGGCACAATCAATCCTGAATCAATGAAGAAGTTTGCTGAGGCTGCAGAGAAGTGTTTGGCTGAACATGGTGTTGACAGGCCTACAATGGGAGATGTGTTGTGGAACTTGGAGTATGCTTTACAGCTACAAGAGGCTTTCGCGCAAGGAAAGGACGAGGATGAAGCTAAATCATCTGCTACTGTGGCGGCCTCCCCTGCTGTTGCAGCTTCTCCTAATACTACTCCTACCTCTGATAACCGCCCGGTTTCACACCCAGAAGAAAACAATGGCCCTGCTCAAGTTCAGGCCATTGATGAGCACTCGGGTACTGCAATGTTTGCACAATTTTCCGGGCTCAATGGTAGGTAATTAAGAACCTTTTGAGGGACTGCAATTCATGTGGGAGTAATGGTGGTGCCTTTTGCTGCCAAATCATGGAAAAAACACAGTCAGTAGCTAGCAATTCTTGTAAAATGATATGAGATAATGCTGTATTGAAAGTGTTCTATCAAGACTACTCCCTCATCCTCATTTCTATGTATCTTCTTTTTATGTGAAGGGTATTTGATTTCATTGCCAGGGAGCTTGTATGAACTATATAGTATGATTAATGTATCGATTTTAATGTTCGTTAATTTTAGTATGTGGATGAATTTTCTTTTTTAAACAAAAAAAATCATGATAAGGATCCAAGTAGCACCAGGAGTACCTTACTTCTTGTTCTTCACTTTGGTTCTCCTTATTATTCTCAAATAAATTATTGAGATGTCTTGATTATACCAAAGAAAATCACTTGACCATAGCCTATCTGGTTATATTTCCGGATTTAGAGCGTAAAAAATATTGTCCGAGGTCAGGGATTTGATTCTAAGGTAGCACCACTTTTTCCAAGTGATTTGAGTTGAGTCTCGGTTCAACTAACCTATCGAACGAGTTTATGCGTGCCTAATCCAACCCGAGTTTGGTGTTATTGGAATGTCCAAAAAGAACATATCTGCTGATAAATCCTTGGCAGACAAATGGACCACTGGATAGTCAATGTTGACACACACACACACTTGGTACAAAGGAGAGGTAGGCATTCAAACTACAAATCAATCAAGAGATGCTCCCAAAAAAGGGAGATTCTTTAATGAACATGAGAGATGCAGAGGCATGCAGCAGATAAGGATGTAAAATTTGTGTATCTATCAAATATCAATCCTAGCTAGATTCCATATAGACCAAAAACCAGTGGATAGTGGATACATACATCTTTGTTGAATTGAGCGGCTGCAAAATAAACTGTATTGATGAAGAGGAGAAATTGTAGATAAGGATGTGGACACGCTTATGTTTACCTCTCCAGGACCAGAAGCTGTGGACGGCTGTGTTTTTGGAGTGTATATATATATATATATATATATACACAAAATAAGCCTTAAATATCATCCCTATCTATTGACCATGATTTCTATGTACAAAACTAAATAAATTCCCCCACCCGCACCATCATCATCAAATTCACCTCTCTCTCCTCCCTCTCTCTCCCTCGCTCTCTTGATTACCATTGTAATTGCTATGGAGAATCTATCTGAAATGAAGAACTTTGACATGGGTTCACTAAGGAGCAATCTCCCAAGAAAGTATGGATGCAATTCATAGCTTTTCTTTTCTTTTCTTTTCTTCCTGTCTTGTTTTTTGATTTGGGTTCTTGAAAATATTTCTGGGTAATTAATTAATGGGTTTGTGTGTTGTGTAGCAGGAGAGGATTGTCAAGGTACTATTCAGGGAAAGCAAGGTCATTTACATGCATGGCAGACGTCCATTGCCTTGAAGATCTCAAGAAACAAGAACATATTGATGCAAAGAAGAGGAAGAAGTATTTGGAGAGGAAAGAATTGCCTGTTCCACCTTATCCATGCCGTAGAGTCGCCAGTACCAACCAGTTTGCAACTCCTTTTGTTGGAGCCTAAGTCAATTACAATTGCCAGATTTTGTATGCAAATTAGACTATGTAAATACATGTATACAACATAATGAGTTTGACCCCTCAATTCATGTGTTCTCAAGAATTCAGCAAATCCATTTCAATAATTCAAGCAATTATATTAACTTGAAGGGATTGGTCGAGTTGGTTCCTAAAATTATATGTAAACCAATGAATCCTAAGTTTGAAACCTCACCCAAACACTTAGGGAAATCCCATACCTACATTTCATTTGGTAATCTCTTCGGATTTAGGGACGAAATCGGAAGTCCGAATCAACCAGTCGAGATATTTCTTCGTGAAATCCTAGTTCCTGCGCTTGTCCCACTTTCGAGTCCCTATCCGCATGAGTTTCAATCCCATCTTACTTATCGCCAGCATAATGCAGACTGTCCTGGTCATGTAAACACCCGCCCAACTGGCCAACGAGCATTGCTGGGTTGGGTTGTTCTTCAATTACCAAAAGAAATTCTCAGGAAAAAAAAAAGGAAAGGCAGCATTGAATTTTGATAAATATTTCAATAATACATTTCACTCGGGGGCAATTTGTAACAAATTCTGCTACTTGCAATGTTACCAGTCTCTGTTAATTTTCAGCTATGAAGAACATAGTTTCTATAATTTCAGAACTTGATAAAGGGAAAAGGAAATCGGCATTACCGAACTCAAAAGCTCATAGCAAAATACTACTGATTACAACTAGTAATTCTAAGGACAACAAAATCACTTCTCCCTAATGGTACAAAGTTAGCATGTAAGAAGTGCACCACAATTAGGATTTGAACCAAGAATTATTGCAATCTTTGCTTCTTCTGGTTGTCTACATCCGGATGATCAAGCATGACAATGTCATCGTCCTCATCGTCAAGCTTCTCCACGTTCTTGTGATTTCTAGTCTCATCATCGGAGACATCCTTGGTAGCTTGGGAAACCTCTGGTAATTTTCTTTTCTTCCCAGAATGAATATACTCTGTCCCGTCTGAAATTTCCTCAACCTCGACATCTGTCTTGGCCTCCGTAATATCTGCTGACAATGCATTTGATGTGCTCCCGCCATTTCCAATAGAATGGTTATCATCCTTCGCCATTGAAGGAGCTTCTGTCAGTCCGGATAGAACCATTTCGTCAGGTTCCTTCTCTTCATCAAATTCTTCCCTGAAAGAGTGCATGTATATTGTTGAATGCAGCTAAAGAAAATGCGAAGAAAACCAATATAACCAACAAAATTGCGTCGCCACACAAATTCAGCTACTTATATTAACATAGCTCAGAAGTTGAAGTACTAGAACAAACCTATGCTTCACACTGATATTGCAAGTAAACTCCTGTTGAAGATCCTCCACTTGGAGAATTGTCCCACCCATAACTGGAGAAGGAAGCTCGGATAGCACCTGAAAGTAGTAGAAGTGAGAAAAAGACCAAATCATCATCATCAAAGCCTTTTTCCAAAAGAAGAGAGGGAAAAGAAAAGAGACTAATTGTCCTTTGAGAAATCGTTTTGAAACACAAAGCAATGACTTTACCTTCTCAAGGTTTGCAGAATAGTTTTTGACCATATCTTCATCGAGATCATCACCGAATTCGTACAGAAGTGCATGCCCGACCATAATTAGTGGATAGCTCATGCCAAGTTTGGCTTTAACTATCTTTTCAACAAAATCACGCAACTTTGAACGGCGAGTATTGATCTCGAGTGTTAGTGGTGTCTGCACAAAAGCTGAGTCCTATTATGACATGAAACTGTTTTTCGACTAACAAAATATGCTTCCTGATTCTATATCTGTCTTAACTATAATGCCCCCTATCTGATATATGTATGTCCTGTATCTGGTTCTAACTCTGTCTGAATGCTTCCCTGCTTCTATTATGTTTTGATATGTTTATCTATATGGACTAATAGTCTAATACTTTATCACAGACATGAAGCTTAACAATAAGCACACAAGTTGTCAAGTTTGAAGACTATATAAATGCACTATGACAATAACTGATGTAGAAGATTTAGGCTCAAGTAACATGTCATGAAGAAGTCGGTGTAAATTAGAAGATTGAAAACAGTAGAGACTACTGAGAGCTGGAAACACTAAATATGGAAACATCAAGAACCGATATGGAAGATTTGTGATGCTGTTGAGAGATCAAAGCAATTAGCATATTGAAGAATTCAAATTCAAAGCTTGAATTAAGTTACTGTTATGAAGGAAAGAGAAAAGAAATTATTAAAAAAAGAAATCAGGACAAAATTTTCTAGAACCAAGGAATTACTGCTATGATTCAAACGACCAGAAGAGAAACCCTAGAGCTATATAACTCCCTCAAAAGCTTCTTGGCACAGCAGCAGATAGCATACATTCACAACAGAGATTTTCAAGCAAAACTGAATTTCGTTCACATCTCTTATTTCTATTAGTCTACTTCTGCTAGAGATTCTATTTACTAGAACTTAAATTCAAACCCTCTAGCTATCACGACTGTAAGGAGTGCGGCTGGCACTTGACCAAAACCAGCTGTGTAAAAACTAGAGAGGTTGGCTTGTCTTTGCATCAACAAGCTGTCATAGTGGATTAACCGAATCTCAAGGACAAGCCATGAGTAATGGATGTAGGTCCATTGTGGCTGAAGCAATCTAAACCTGTTTGCACTTTTTCTGCCCTTACTTTTACAGCTTTCAACTTGTGTTTTATTAATCTTTGCCGCTATCTGGTTTTATTATTACTTAAATCAGTGATTGAAGTGTGTGAGCATCACCAGTATCCGCTCTAGCAGGATAGATTAAGCATTTGGATAATCACTAGATCATAAACTCTAGAATATATAGGTCAACGATTTTGATTTCCGAAAGAAAATTTATTCTACTGTTAGAAAAGTTTAAAAGTGGTTAGAAAGTAATTACCTTATACAATTCACCCCCCTCTCGTATTAGTTTAAGATCCTAACAGAAACAACATACAAGCAGCATTGCCAAAAGAAAAGAAAATTTCAGAAATACCTTGAAACAAACGTAGCATGATTTGTTAGGCTCAAAGGGCTCCACGGGCATAAGAAGCATCTTTCTTGATGGATGTTCTAAACAATAAGTCATCCTGCAGTGACACTTGTATTAGACGGACCCATAAGACAATCATAATCACCATGAAATAATACCTCACCAATCTTAATGAACAAGAAATAACACCTCACAACATTAATTACGAAAGAGTAATGATAAAACAACACCCTTCATAATCAAACCGGGCAATCTTTTTTTGATCTTTTGACAGCTTTGGAGCAAGAATTATCAAAGCTCAAAGGACAGGCAGTGTCTCTGGTATACAAGAGGTGTACATATGGGCAGCAGAACAAAAGGCAGTCAAATGATATGCTACATAAGGAAAAATTTTATAGCTTTAAACATCATCTATTTAAGTTTAGCTCCTTCATTCTCTTACTTTCAAAGCATCTTGTATTTCATTCTCTTCAAAAGATTCAGACAATTCAATAGATGGCAGGCTTTTCTTCCAACTCCAAGTTGGATAGTCTGCACAGCACGCCAGTACCTTATAAGAGATTTAACGTTATTAGGCATCACCCAGGAGACCCCAGCAAGTGTTTAGGACACAGTTCAAAAGCTCTTTAGCGACTGGGCTGTGGATTAACAAATGATTTACGTTCCCTACATCTTCCTTACACATGTAGCACTAGATGACAGGAACAAAACCTTTCAAGCAACAGCCCAGCTAAAGAAGGCCACATTCATAGGGGCAGTAGATCCTCCATTTTAATATGAAATTTTATTGAGGCACGAAGCTGGTGCAGACCAGAGATTACATAGCAGCTAAACTTCTGGCCTCAAGAGGATTATTACAAAGGAAGGTAAAGCAACTAAACCAGCCGTCTGTGACTATGAAGCTATCAAAACCAGACTCTACGCAATTGAAAATCCTACAATATCTCCCAAGAGCAGCAGTTCCCAGGGAATTTCTCCATCATTCATCAGAGCAATTGCATCAAACGTGATTTTAACTGGGTGATATAATCACCCAAAGATGGAAGCTGCCATCTATACAAAGCACAAGCCATTGAGGGTCAGTGTACCAGGATGTGAAAAAAAAGGCTTTGTCACGAAGAAATAAAGCAATTACTAATCTGGTGGAGACGGGAACTGTTCGAACCAATCGCATATATGGTATTTAAGTATTGGAGGACAAACTATACATGGTATGAGAAAACTTAGTTAAATTGCATAGAAGGCACTCCGCTAATTTTTGCAGAACTTTCCCCCTTTTAGTGGGGATATAACATTTAAGCAAACCTTAAGGGTTTTTTAAAAAAAGTCTGTACAATTTTGGGAAAGGGGCAAGAGGACCGTGGGAAAATAAAGCATTTTCAACCCTCAAAGAATTATAAATAGCTGAAAAGTCAGGCTCGTGATGGGCATATAGCCCTGAAGCACGCATCTCACCAGGTAAAAGCACAAGTGTCAAATCGAGTAAAGCAAGACCTCAGTCAAACTTACAGAAACCGAAAAACAGTTACGAATCCAAATACTATTTCTTTCTGCTGGGAAAAGGTTAATTAACAGCTCCAGGTTTACTTCAACAAATTATATTGGTAAAACGGTAGATTTTGTAATGGTCAAGATATCATAAGAGAAACTCAGAACATAGCCAAAAGTTCAAAATGGTGAAAAAATTTCACTCGGGTGAAGGATTGAACCACACCTGTAAGCATCAGTATTCTTTTCCAGCACCTTGATCGCTTCAATCACAATCAACCCAGCAACAATAGCATTTGTTGTTGCAACAGCATGGACAATGTTACCAGCAATGCCTTTAGCTTCAAAAAGGCTATGCAAAGGAATCCCAAACGAAGCAGCCCTAATATTCGCAGCAGCAGTTACAAATTCCACAGCTAACTGGTCATCTTTATCAAAAGTCAAGTTCCCAACTTCCTTCAAAAACAAAGACCAAAAAAGATATTATTAAACGAAAACTTTATATTGATTGGGACAAGCGATAATCAATCATCAAGAGATCAAAGCACACCTTTTTTCTGTTAACCAGAAAGAGTTTCAATGCCTCGAGGAAAACCCTTGAATTTTCCATGAGGTTCCAGACATCCTGTGGATTCTTCAGGCCCAAAGATGTCATGGCAGATAATGATGGCAAGTTGTCAGTTGCAGAACTTCCATCTACAGTACCATTTTGTTGAGATAGTTTATCAGAGAGGACATCCTTACTATATATTGGCCTCGGTTTGTTACGGTTTTTCCACGTCTCTTCATTAGACAAAGCTACTTCAATGTTATGAGCAAAAACGTGATCATATATTCTCCTTCTATAATGCTCAACATCTTCATCTTTTCTTTGTTCAAAGGCATCATCTGCATGCTCAGAAGAGCTAGCAACATCACCAGAGCGCACATTTAAGTCATTATCCTGATTCTTATCCCCAAACAACTTTGCAAAAAGCAGATCCTTGGCCCACACAATACAGTGTACAAACTGTGAATCCAAACAGTGATAGATCTCAGAAACCTCGGAGCATAAATTCACCATGAAACTTCCATTAATTATCAGATATCGTAATTCACAAAAGTATCAAGTAATACTCAGCTATCCATTAAACAGAGCAGCACTTAACCTCACCAAGTCAAGCATTAACATAATAACAGAGTCAAGCTCATTTGACATGCAGCAAGGAATTCCAACAAACAATATCAGCACCAGTTAGCAACAATTTAAGACAAAAGATTGCCGCTGCCAATAAACACCATTGCGAAGAAGGTGGAACTTTCAAGTTCTCAAAAGGATATGTATCTTTAATACTAAAACAATCATCAGTGTTTCTCACTGCTTCATCAAATTCATGTAGCCTTGAATAAAGTTAACATGTCAAATTAATGCTTTTAAACTTCTCGCTTTTATTATAGAAATTGAAGGCAATGACTAAGTCTTGTCCGGTGAAAAGACATTTTATATTGTCAGCCACAAGCCTGTTTTTCTAGTGCAAACAAAACATATTAAAGGACCAGTTACCTTTGATGGAGTGCTGGTAATTGTGCAGACAGGATATGACTTTGGGGCAGGTTTTGGCTGACACTCGTAGCATTCTGTTTTCCCCTTCACATGTACCGTGACCTACTCCCAATAAATGAGCAAAAAAAAGAAGTACCGCCATCAGAAGCAATTAATAATAAACATGGGACAGTCAAATAACATGCAGATAGATCAACAATTTGGTAATGTCAAACACATCAGATATGTGGTGTTCATCTGCCAAAGATAGCAAAGTGATTTCAAATTTACAGCTACTATTAAATTTAAAGGAATTTACTCAACAGAAGAGTCACAGACACACAGTGACAGACCGAAGTTACATTCCCTTTTTTCTTTCCCTGGGGAGGTGAGAGGAAACATGAAAGGGCATATAGTTGAAAGAATACAACACATACTCTCTTTCGCAACTATTACTCTGAAAATTGATTGTTTAATTAATTAGACCTTCAGCTTATTACTAAGAAAACAACGGAAAAAAAAAAATTATTAGCCGGAACCCCACTTGCAAAAGAAAACCCCCACACAGATTCATTTGGAAAACAGACCTGAATGTTTTAAGCTTCAAAGACATGGCCAACGACACATATGATCAAGCTGATAGACATCAAAGTGTAGAAATTAACCAAAGAATTGGAGAGAAAAAAATTGAAACCCTGGTTCAAAATCTCTACACAAGCAACCAGCATAAGTTTAGAATATGCTGCAGAATGTTCTCAAGAACTATAAACATGAAAAAAATATTAATTAAAAGTCATTCAGTCTATATTTCTTGGGATGTCAAAAAAATATAGCATTCCCCAACTCCAGGAGAAAAAGCTTCTCTTCCCCCACTTTTTATAAAAACTCTCTCCAAAGGACAGTAATGTTTGTCAAGGAACCAATTTGTGATCTTAATTATGGTGTCTAAGATGGGGTAGACCTTCCCCCATTTCCCTAATGAAAGCATAATTTCTTAGTCTGGTCACCCAAATATCATCTCAAGTTGCCCAGTCGGCCATGACACCCTTCTATTTGCCATAAAAAGCATGTTCAGTACATGCCACTAAAACTGACAGTGAATTGCTATTATTATAATCAATGTTAGAGGTTCCTTGACTTACCACGACTTTACTGGGTTTGAAGACTAATGATCTCAAAGTCTAACCGCATCGAATTGGAATTAGAATTAATTGATCGACTTTGTTTCCAACTGGCTGAGATTTGTTGCAAAAAGTGGTTGGTGAAAAACATGGGCAGCAAGAGGTTTAACGGTGGGCTTGGGGTAATGGCAGAAAAAGATTGTTCAGTTTAGAACTGGATTATACATAAGGATTGGGGCTATTATTAAAACATTTAAGGAATCGGAGCTTGTTCAGGCAAAGAAAGGATGAAGATAATGGGTACCAAGCACCCTGCCTCCACCCAGACATTAAACAGGACGTACTTCTTACCACTCTCCTTCCTAGTTCAGAAAAATCTTCATTGCTCTAATTATATTTAATTCTGATTTTCATTTCTTTTTGTTTTTGCAGCCAGTTAAGGCATGTCTATCTGTCATCACCAAAAGGATCCTCATGTCTGAGGCTACGTAACAAGAATTCAAAGAAACAATCATGGCACAAGAAAGACTTATTTCTTGCCACCACTAGAAGCATACTGATAATAACGGCCAATATACTGAAATCCATTCTTATTTCTTCGGCCTTAAATTCATTTACTTTAAAACGCAGCACAACATTAGATATCCAGTTCAATTCCTGGAAGCAATCTCTCCACATATTATGTGGGGTAAGGTATACATACATCTTGTATGTCCCCGACCCCGCCTACTGCGGGAGCCTTGTGCACGGGAGTTGTTTAACCTTTTCCACGAAACAGCCCCCACATATTATGCAAAGGGAAGGCTGCATACATATTGCATGTCCCCGACCCCACCCGTTGCAAGAGCCTTGTGCAAGGGAGTTGTTTTTTACCTTAGATGTCCACTTTGAAAGTAAAAGAAAGGTAAGAACAGAAAAACAATAAAATACTGCTTTTGTAACTCCAAATTTTAAGAAAAGACAATACTGTATTTCCCAGATTAAGAGAATGTATGTAAGGAGGTCATTTTTCATAATTTTTTTAATAAGACAAGCGAATTACATAAGATCACAAGTGCTAAAGGTGTGCCACAGGAACAAACTTAATAAGAGACATCAATAGGGACACAGTGTTACTGATGGAAGCACAAAAGCAGTTAATGTCTTCCCATTAATGACACACTTATATGCAAACATAGGAGGAATCAAAATACTGCCCCTGAACTAATTGTCGACACTGACAGCACAAATACTAAACCATTAATAGAAAAAAAATTTAAATGCAATCCATGAATATAAACTTATAAAGTCCGTCTCTTTTTTTCCTTCACACTTCTTTTTCCCTGAAAGTCTGAAACTTTTTCTTCTTTTATTTCGGTTAGGAATACATAATATTTCCCTCATAACCAAAAATATTTCCCTCATAACCAAAATGAACAGATGCAAAAACGATTCTGTGAGATGAACTCATTCCAAAATAACATCAGAAACAATAAATCACCTGTCCAAGGAACCCAGTAGTCCCACTCTCAACCAGAGGAACGTCAGCTGCCAAGCACAGACGGTTCACATGTCGCCTTGCATCTAAGTTGTCAAGTCCATTCAGAACAACATTAAACTGCTTAAAGAAGTCGACATTGAAGCTAGGATCTTTGACATTTGCATGGTATGGTGTAATACTTATGTGAGGCCTAAATTTTAGGACAGCGTCACGAGCAACCTGATCAAAACAATAGCAAGTGTTATGGAAAGGTGAATGACTCAAACTGCACTGCTAGGAAAAAGACAAGTTAGCATGTATATGTTCTCACCTTGGCTTTAGACTGCCCAACATGTGACTGACGAAATAAAAATTGCCTATTCAAGTTGCTGACTTCTATAGTGTCCATGTCAATCTACAAAAGAGGTCAAATAATTTCATAATTGTATAATCACAAAACCCAAAAATAAATGCAAAGCATGTTTGCTGCCATAACAGAGAGAGAGAGAGAGAGAGAGAGAGAGAGAGAGAGAGAAAAGAAAAAAGATAAGAGCAAAATTTCCATAGGCAGAAAACTTTAAATTCCAAATGAGCTCATAACACATGAAAGAAATTTGAAATTGCAAATATGTAAAGATTGAATTTAAGCACGACGTAACATTGTTTTTCTCATCCGTAAGATCAGGGGAAAAAATGTGATAAGGATACAGGAGGCTTGGACAACAAAGCTTAAATAGATAGAATGTAAGAGGAAACCATACGAGCAGTCTTCAAATAAAATAAACAATTTATCCAATGTGAAGCACATTCACCATGTTCCCCACTTCATCAGCCATAATACAAAAAACTCCAAAGTTTACTTTTCTTTTTTTTCTTTTTTTCTTTTTTTTTTGTGAAATTAAAAACTCCAAAGTCTAAAGTCAAATTTAGTATCATGGGCATATTTTCAACAATGCTCGATAATTTATGCAAGGATATGATGAAATTGGAAAAGTAGATTGACATTCTCATTATGTGGTCAATATTAAATAAATTTATCTAAAATTGTATTGGATCACCAAATAATGATGTTATTTACTACTGATGATAGCTTAACCAAACAGCAAGAATGGTAATTCATGTATAGCTGATCAACCCCACTGGTTTTCAAATTAATCAGTCTTTTCAACATCAACTCCCATATATGACATAATACAACATTCTGAGGGGGCAACAATGACTAGCTGAAAGTTTGGAGCTTTTGATGACCATTACCATGCAAAGATGTTTATAATACTAAGGCTATATTACAAATTTTCTTGCCCACAGCCTCAAGTTGCTGACCTAGACCATCGAAACACTGGCAAGACATCTATTTCCACTAGAGCCTTAAAAAACAACAACATCCATAAGCCACCGTCACTGAGAGCTATACCATTTAAAATTATCATCAGGGGTAATGACCGATGACACATAACCCTTCAAATGCTGGCAACTTATAAGCAAAACAACTAAAACCAAGGGAACAACACTTATCATAGTTCTTCAACACCATTTGCACCAGTCCACTTCATCACCTGCCAATAGCCCCCAGCACCTTTATTCGCTTTCAAGGACATCCCTTCTATTGTGCAAAATCCATCACCAAGTCATCACCATTAGCACTTGCCACCACCACAGATAACACAAAACTGAGTGCATTCAACAAATGGCAAGCCTGCTTCCGTAAAGACCACTCCATCACTTCTGCACTTACATCACCACAACCAATTGGTCTTACCTATTTCAGGTAATTCTCTAATTCATATAATTCTCCTTCCTTGGAAACTGAAGTTAATTCATCTCGTGAACATAAATATATTTCCTTCTTTTGCCCCAAAAACCAATCGCCCATGTGTTAGAATAGATTAACTCGAAACTACAAATAACGACCCTTGGCCCATTAAACCCTTGAAAGCCAAGGTCCAAAATTCAAAGATTATGCACAAGGCCATAAGCAAAGAAAAATACCACAAACATACAATTACTCTGCTAAACCCATGGAAAGCCCTAGTAGAGTACAACTCCACATAGAAGAGGCAAAACGAATTTCCAGTAGTTCCTCTCAATTAAAAAGAAATAAAGCAAAGCGAGACACATATGCTTACAATATGTATGTCCTGGAAGCCAGAGAGAGCGAGGGTCTTGAGTAACTCGCAGCCAATACCTCCTGCTCCAACCATAAGCACTTTCGCATCCTAACAAAAACGAAAACCCACAAAACAAAAAAGGAAATCACTTGAAATTCCCCACAAAAATTGAATAAAAAGAGAGACTTTGTCGGGATTTCATTCTCAATACCTTTATTGCCGGCGAGTGTTGCAAAGAAGCCATTGCAGGAGGTCAAGGTAGGGAGACACAGAAGGGTAGAACAGAAGACGAAATATAAATAATAATTAGGTAGAGAAAGGTCACATCCGTAGAGGGCAGTGGATGAGGACCATTTGTAGGGTTTTGGAAAACTGGGGGAATCGAACACGGGGACGTGGAAGATGGCGGAGAATCTGAATGGTCGTCACCAGAAAGGACGTCTTCGGGAGCGCCAAAAAGCGAGCCACTACTCTCTCCCTCTGCTCTTCTTCACTCGTGTCTCTCTCTCCCCTCCTTTTCTCTCTCTTGAATCCATAAATAAGTAAGAACCGCCTGCAGCCTGCTGTTTGGAAACAAGGTTAAGGTTATCCCGAGGGAGTACCCGTTTAACGTTTGTAGCATTAGCACTAGCAGACAAATTTAAGGATGTTAGTGGGTCCGTTTGAAAGTTGAAGCTCAACGGAATTATTTTGTCAAGAGAAATCAAAGCAAAATGAAGAAAAAAAATTCTCTTGTTTTTGACTTAAAATTTGGTTCATGATGTTTTGTTAAACTAAGTTACTTATGTTTGTTTAAATGCTTTTTAAAAATGAAGTGTAGATCTTGTAATTAAAGGAATATATGTTTGTTTTAAGTTACTAAAAAAATATGAAATTGGTTTTTGTACAAATTTTTTTTGAGATTACTGGTAATCGAGTCTACAATCAAAGAAAAATCGAGACGAGCCACTAGCAATCTACGAAACGAGCAAATTATGACAATCGAAACCTTGAGTACCAGTAGGGTTGCTGGACAAAGATTTCGATGGTAAAGTCAATGAGGATACGGACGTCAAAAAGATGGATATAAGTGTATAGCGATGTAATGTAATGCTAGGTTATGAAAATATGCTGCTTGTAAACGAAAACTCAGGGTTTTGAACTCATGGGGTTGAAGAAGACGAGAGTTTCACTGAGAGAGAAAAGTCAAAAGTCACCTTTCGTAACAAAGGGTTAAGCTTATATAATGTACTGGAGGCAAGTCAAAGTAGTCATCAGAAAGAAAGACATTTTTGGTAGAGGTTAGAGTCAGAGGCAAGTTTGATGTTATAGCTTAGCGATAGGGACAAGGCGGGTTTAAGGGGAAAATCCACAGACCTGCTAAATCAATCATCCACAGGCCTGCTAAATTAGGCCAAAACGGTTTTTGACCACTACAGATTTAAGGGGAAAATCCAAAATTTGGAGACCTTTTGTAATCATAGGTCATGAACAATATACCTAGAACCTGTTACTCACAATCCTTATTCTGAACTCCCCATTTCTCCTTGAATACAAATTGTTGCTAATTATACAGTTTCTCCTCCTCATACTGTCAAAAAAAACATACAAGTATATCATCTTTACAAATATTGTGATCTTCCAACTAATTTCCTGCTATATTACAACTGTATTTTATATTCAGTTAATATTGAGAGGATCATCAACCCACCCTTCAGCATTTGTATGCAAGATGAATGTTCTCTAAGGAGTGGAAAGATCCTCCATTGATGATTTCCCTTTCCTCCCCTCCTCAAAATTAATAACAGGAAGCCATGTCAATCTGAGATCCATCGTTTTCACGCTACGAAATCATGTAACAAATGAGATGAACTAAACCTCTGCTGTCGATCACCAGCGTTCATGCATTCAAAGTCTGTAGTTTCTGTCCCAATTGAGGATGCTGGAGCACCGTAAACGTCGTCTCCTCTCATGGAAACAAAATTGTGATGGCTGGTGGCAGCCATAGGCAAGCTGCCACCCTCGCAATGCTGCAACCCCAACGTTAGAGACACCCCACTTCCACCACCAAACCTCCCTAATTCCGACATGTGATAAGCAGCAGCTGCTGCTGCCATATACCTATCGCTGCCCCCATGAGGATGAACCATGGCATCATGGAAGATATTAGAGTCATCCATCGTGACCCTTTGATTGTTTCTTGACTTCAAAAACCCATATTCAGTTTCAACTTCTCTCTGCATCACATTTTGAAAATCAATTATTGCAGTTGATCTGGCCATTTCTACATCCGGAACATTGTCAGTCTTGGAATCTATTAAATGTCCAGGGCTGCATTTGTCGGTAGCTGCTGAACTTGCACTCTGTTGCAATTCTTCCCCTTCTCTATCCTCTGCATTCTTCGTATCACCCTTTGTCACTCTGGCTGCATTTTCGGAAGAAAAATTAGAGTCCATCTCTGCATCACCAATCTCTTCTTTGTACATCTCCTCAACCATGGGCTTCCAGAGACGCACCCTTGCATTAATGAACCAGTTTGAGACCTGAGCAATGCAATAGTTTTCAACATCAAATTACACAAAATTGACACACAGCGATATTTAAATCTCAAGGAATACAGCATTCTTGTCAAGCAGTCATCAAATACTTTTTCGTTTTCCTTCTGAACCTAATCTGAATAAGCTAGCATCATCATTCACACATTGGTTACTTCTATGAAAAATTAGCTAACAAGCAAATATTGCTGGCAAATGATTCATGAATTTCTTTAGCATGAACAAACACGATAAGCGGAACCTAGGATTGCAGGATAAAATCTCTGCATTATCTTGTTGCTTGAGATCACAAATCCAGTAAAAGAATTGGCATATGCTATTTCTAAAAGAAAACTGAGTTCATGTTACTCAGAAATGATAGCATATAGAATGAGACCGTCGGCTCCATTTCTTTTCTAGAAAGCCGTCATTTTATCCTAAAATGAACTTATTCATGACATTCCCATTTATCCATCTCACAACTGATCATCTTTCCTCCGTGTCGTAAATTTAGGTCCCAAACATCATTCTTGCCAATGATCAAAGCAGACACACAAACCTCCACCAAAAGAATCAGCTCACCTACAAAACTTGTAAGTTCAAGATAATATGCTTAATTCATTCATACCTGACTCCTCGTCAGTCCAGTCTGCCTTGCCAGCATAATCTTATCCGAATCCTTTGGGTAACTGGTAAGCATCAGGATCAGCAAGTAAGTCTAACTGAAGTACTAAGATATCTTTGCACGAACAAGTTATGAAATTAAATAATTGAAGAGAAAAGACTGTGATGCTTACGGATGAAGAAAGTGCTCAAACAGCCAAGCACGGAGGATTGAAACTGAGCTTTCTGGCAGCCCCCTTTGTGGTCTCCATGTGTGTTGTTGCATCATACCAAGGTGCTGAAGAGCTCTCTGTTGCCTGAGCTGCTGATCCACAAAGCGGAGGCGAGTTATTCCAATTCCTTTACCATTTTCTGAGTCATCTTGCTCACCAAGGCTTTTACGAGCTGCTTTGATTTGGCCAGTAATTGCATCACGCAAACACCTAAAGTGGCGGGATATAGTTTGGAGGGCAAGTGCAGTGTATGGTTTAGCCACACCACACCCTGCTATCACATCAAATGATGACACTACAATCTGCATCTGATAATAGTACTGTTTGTACCTTCTATCAACCTGTTGCAATCAACAAATCGTCATTATACATTATGAATCCAAATATTATCAACCTATTGATTGAGAAAGTTTTTTATCAAAACCAGAAAGTCATGAATGGGAATTTCAGCATCAATTGCAAGTAGGTTTACCTGATGACTGAAATAAATTTACTTAAGGATATTAGTTCACATAAGCAACAAAACAATTGGAAGTGAAGCTCAACTTAAATCCAAGAGACCAAGACCTTTAGTTGGCGATTGTGAAGTTTCAAGAAGAAATACAATGTGGATTGTGGATGTTTTAATGTAGAGTTTCTTCCAGACACAGAGAAATACAAACATACACAAAGAAAGATAGGAGAGACGAAGGCTCATGACTAGTAAAGTCCCAATGACACTAAAAAAAGAAAATCGAATCTCCTCCATTACGGATTGTTGACCATAACAATCTAATAGCTTACTTTTCTCACAGAAATCTCACATGAACGAAAAGTATATCAAAAACACAACCACCACCAAACTTTTTTCTACTTCTGAGACTCCTACAACTCCCCAAGGCAAAGGTGAGAAAGATTGAAATCTTGAATATGCTGGAAGAAAGTAAATGTTTTAAACCCCTGATATCTCAAATGCTTAGCTTTCTTCTCAGAGAACAAGCAGTAAATTCAAGTACTCCGAGTGAAAACATTCTAATTTACATCCAAACCCTTCTATATGGCTCTGGAATGAACACCAACCGTAACAGGGACAACAGAGAACCATGGATTCAATCAGAACAGTCTGTCCATTCTCATATCACCCAAAACGGTAAAGATGTAAAGGCAACCATGCACATAATTTCTCATTTCCCCATCTATACATTCACAGAAATTCACATTGTGCAGTTCAAAAAAGTAAAAATTTAGAACATAATTCAGAGCTCAATGTCAGGGCTAATAGAGTTTGGCAAGTGCTGTAACCACTTGGAAATTTCAGAACACAAAGAGACTTTGAAGTTTTGTTAAGTAAAATTTGTGATGTAACTTTTTATTTGCATTCAGTATAGTCCACTTCGTTGTCACAGTAACATACATGTGAAAAATAGAAAATGATTGCCACAAGAAGAGGCTTGGAAGACTACAGCATGATGGTCTTACCTCATCCAGTATGGATAAAAGCTTAGACAACTTATTTTGCAAGTCCTGTCTTTCCGCATGTGAAAGCTCACTTGGAGAGTTATTGGCGGATTCTTCTGTTGAAGACACCTTTTTTGAGTCTCCATCCCCCTCCTTGGTACTCTTATCAACATGCTCATGTGAACTTTGATTCTTCTCTCTGTCAGGCTTCTTTAGAGCTTTTCGTACGTTTACAACTTCATCCAGTAGTTCCTGAGCTGCCTTAAGGTACTTAGAATTAGGAATAGTCCTTGCCATATTCGACATTCCATATGGAGATAAATCTCCCTTATTTGAGTCTTGACTACCACCAGAAAGACCAGGTGGTAAATATTCAGCATTTCTAGAATTCTCCTCTCTGGAAGAGGCATTCCTGCTGCCACCTTCACCTGTAACTGAAGGGTTGGGACCCAAGAATGAGGCAAAGCCAGAATTTGGATTTCGATATGGAATGGAAGCCATTTGGATTCCAGATGGAATCTGTGTGCCAAGGCTGAGAGATAATCCCTGGCCCTGTAAATTCTGTCCACCATGAAGAATGTTGGCAGGAGCAGCTAATGAGTGCATAACCAGCATCTCATTTCTCCCATCCCTCCAAGCATTAAAATCATGCTCGCCCATTCTTGAACCTCCCAGATTTGGCAAGATTTCTTGATGCTGTGCAGTAGAATTCGAAGCTTCCACCGACTGCATTTCAATACAGTTATTTGGCTGCTGATGATTCCCAGTTGGTGCATCTGAGTACGACCCAGAGCTCATATACATCATCATATTAACAGGAAGAATTTGTGCCTCTGAATATGAAACAGGCAAAGATTCCCTTAGATAGAGCATTGGAGTTGCATCCCTCTCATTATTCGAGTTAGGGTAATATGTGGCCATTTTTTCTTACTTGAAACTTTCCTGCCCCCTTGTTCAAATCTGATTACAGTATCACTCCACAAACTGAAATTTCCATAAAAAATAACTTCCAATTATTACCAATTCACAAGTCTCACTTATAAACATAAGCTGAAAAGAAGTAACAACTATCAACAGATCTATATATCACATATTTTTACTCTCCAAGAATACTAATTTGAATGACATGGAAAGTTTGCCGGTAGACCATATACAGATACCCAGAGCCATGGTTGCTTAAATGTCAATATCAGAGGCTTGAGGAGTTTATGATTGCAACAAGTCTTGAAGCCATTTCCTTTATTTATAGTATTCAGAGAATTTGTTCCATCAAGATATGGCTTTGATGCATGACCATATGACAATTATACATGCATTCATACTCTATTTTTCTCATAAAGACAAGTTTGAATGGTAAGAAGGTG
The DNA here is from genome assembly GCF_013401445.1 of Tripterygium wilfordii. Lineage (NCBI taxonomy): Eukaryota > Viridiplantae > Streptophyta > Magnoliopsida > Celastrales > Celastraceae > Tripterygium > Tripterygium wilfordii. Next base: position 817,226 of record NC_052233.1, read on the forward strand.
AGAAATCTTCTATATTTTAGCAAAATCTAACACAACTAGCTGAGCATAACAAGGTTGGTGTCTTAAAGCTCCATGTATCTGCAACTCTAACTGAATTTAGACATTACAGGACTAGAAATTCTCCTCAAAACATAATTCCAACCTCATCCAACCAGGAAAGCAATCGAAGTTTCAAAAAGAAGCTATGGCATAAAATACAACAAACCAGAGAAGCAAAAACACAACCCAGACAAACCCAGAATCTGCAACATAGTAATCTGTACTTTTTATGATTAGCATCAATCATCATCTGCTTCCAAGGACACTTGGGGACAAGGGAATTGAAAGAAAATAATAAAAAAATTAACAGTTTATGTTTAGAATCTCACAACAGAAGAAGCTGAGATAATGAAGAAAGATAAAGTGAAGAAATTAAGCAATAAAAAATACCTGGAAATCAGTAATCTTTGCGGGTGTTTTGGGGAACAGGAAATCTCAAAGACACCACCTGATCTCCGCCTGATGCACAAATCCAATCCCAATACACCACAACCCAACAGACTTCACTTTTCATCGGACTATTACATACACATATACATACTTACATACACACAAGAAACAAGAACACAATATCCACACTGAAAAAAGAAATGGGTTTTTTTTTTAAATATTATACAAATTTATGAAAAAGAAATAGCAATAATTCTTATTCAAAAGAACAATGAATTATTCACTTTTCTCTTTTATTTCTGATCATTTATTCTCTATCCATCATTCCATCAATCCCCACGTGAGCATCTTCCCTCCCACACACACACTCATACTACTTTCTCTCTCTAAAAAGATGAGAACTTTCTCTCTCTATCTTTCTAGTTTCCTTTTTTTGACCATGTGCTGTGGGTAAAATTTCTTTCTGTTTTTGGCTTTGGGTGGTGGGTTCTTGCTTAAAACCCCAGTTGAGGAAGTTGGTGCTTGACTTGGGTTTCTGGTTCTCTTAGTTTTTGGCTGTTGAAGGGTGTGTTTGGTTAAGGAGTTTCAATCTCTAACTACCAGTTGGTAGACCTAAACTAAAACCCTTTCTTAAACCTCTATTTCCCAAACACACCCTCCCAACTGCCACTGTCTCCCTCTCTTCAAGCCTGTCCCTCTCTCTCTCTCTCTCATACCTCTTAAATTTATTTATTGTTGTATAGTTTCTGTATTTCTACTTCTTCCCCTTTATTTTCAGTTAATTAAATATTTTTAAGGCTATAAGAACAAATTGAGCCGCCAAGCCAAACCTTTTTTGACCGTCTAGGCTCGACTCGGCTCTCAAATTCAATTTTGTGTTTCTTTTTTTTTCTTATTGAAATTCAATTTGTGCAATTTTCCTTCTTAATTTCTTATAGCATTAAAAAATATCATCAGGAATTAGCATCAATGAAAATAATAATTAATTGGATGATACTCTAGCGATGAATTTTTTTTAGGTCAAACTATATGGACTTAAAAGGTTATAAGTTCAATTTTTACTGGGAGCAATATCCTTGTGGCCACGCACTGAGTTTTGGCCAACTTATTAGGTTGTCATGTCGGAGATTTTCTATGTGCACAAGCCTAACGACCCTAATTTAGGTTCATATCGGATATGTAAAGGGTAAACTTGTATGATATCGTTGTTCAGTTATGAAAAAAAATCAATGAAAAATATCGTCTCATAAATTGTTGTGTTTTTGCAGGCATAAACACTACATGGTACATACTTTTTAAATGGGAAAAATGAATCGGTAGTAATACATATACATAGGATTTGTATACATAAAAGATACATAGGATTTGTATACATGAATCGGTAGTAATTCATTTGTCATTGGTGCCGGTGGGCATGATAATTTTACAGTGTATTTGTTTCTCAGTTGTTAATGCATTACCAATTATCAGTGTATTTAACCAAGTTAATCATGGCAGTGACTTATTACATTACGTTTCGACAGTGTATTTGTTTCCCATTTTTGGCAAGTTCGATTGTTATCATGCAGTACCTTATTACATTATGTTTTTGACAGTATATTTGTCTTTCAATATTTAATGCATTACGTATTAGCAGTGTATTTTACTACTAATAGAGGAGAGAGAAGCGGGGGAAAAAGTGAGTATTTAGGGTTTTGTGTCAATATATCTATGTGGCATGCCACATAGATTATGTATATTATGTACCTGAAAATTATGTATGTATGTCACTTTCCAAAATAAATACTACTATTGCAAGACACCAATAAAACAATGAGGAAGTTTATGGGCGAAAAATGCAATTAATCATTCATACTTTTACCCACTAAAGATTCTTAAATGTAAATCCATGTTGGTATTAATTATTAGCATTTGTTTAATTAATGTTTATTTAAGCATGTAATATAGTACTTGATGAGCAAATCAGATCATCTACATGAAAGCATCCACTCAAGAATTAAAAGGACAAAAATAAATATTATCTTGACTTGCTTTAAAATAATTTCTAAATATGAATGGTTATAATTGTAGTGGGATTGGCATATGTTTGTTCATATATGCAAACATTTTCCAATTTTTGTCATTAAAATCATAGAGGGTCATTTTCTATTTTTATGGTCATTAAGTAGTTATGTCTCTCTAGTCTCTACCCAAGCCAATGGGCCCTCAAGCCCTCAACAATTATGTGAAAAAACAATAAATTAAATTGGAGGATGAATGAGAGTGATTACATGTAAAATCGGATCGGCTTCTCGACCACTCGACTAATCAAAGTCACTCAAGTGTTATTTTGGTGCATTGTGGTTATAAATAAAAGAAAACCTACTCACTTACTTGTTATAAATAGAGAGCGAAATAAATGGTGAGTAGAGATGCCTAATATTAATAGTTTTATTTGACGTGATCATTGATACCATCCACTGTAAAATGTTCGATTTCAGTCATAACTATTACATTGAGTGCGAGACCATCAATACAAAACAAAAACAATATAACAATTTTTACACAAGTGTGGCATTTTTAATCAGGATGTTTAACTTAGAAGACAAAACAAAAAAAGAAAAGGCAATAATAATAATTATAACTTGTAAAAGCACTAAACTAAAACACACTAACAACCTCATTTAGCCCAAATCCAAAGGAACATGCAACTTTTGTAATAAACACAAAACAAAACCCTAGCTAGCTGCTTTAGGATCAGATCAGACAGAGCCAGACCTACGCCTTGACGTGGGATATTAATGGGCCTATATGTCTCTCTATATATAGGCCCATTCAATTATGATTGTCAGAGAGAGAGAAAAACATTTGGTATTGGTATTCGTGTAAAATAGAAGAGGGAATGGGATAAGGTGCTCCAAATACAATTCTCTTCCAAAATTATTTTAAATTACAAATTAAAATATGTTTTTGAGTTTTGGGATTTTTACTTATAAGGGTAATGTATGAGTTGTATTTTAAGAAAGAACAAAGTTAAAAAGAAGTTTATAAATAAGGACAAAATTTATAAGCTTATCAAAATATCCTTATATTACAAAACACTCTTTATTTTCTTCTCCCTTCGTAGCGTCAACGCTCTTCTTCATTCTTTCGATGTTTATTCTCTCTTATTCCTTCGTCGCTTCTTCTCTCTTCTTTCTTGATCGACGATTATTCTTTCTTATTCCTTCGTTTGCGACATAGATTGACACTTTTCTTTCCTTACGACTGAGATCGAGATCAAGGTTTCTTCTTCCTTCGCTTGTGACATATGTGCATAGTGGCATTATGCATTTCAAGCGCGATTCTGGTGCTTTTTGCACCTGTTGGCAATGGGTGGTGGTTGGGATGTGTTTCTAGCAGTTTGGCGATAAGTTTAAGTGTAGCGGCGACTAAATCCATCACCAGATGGAGAAGATCGCACGTCGACTAGAGAGAGAGAAAATTTTTGGCCAAGAGAGGGAGGAGAGAGACACTTGGCATCCTCTGATTGGTTGTGTGTGCCACCAATATCACTATTCATCCATTTAGAACTACTCAAAAATTTAGCATGGGTTAAATTTTCATGTGTTTTTCAAGTGCCAAAATGTGAACATCTTGCATTGAATTATCAAGAAAGTATCATCTCAAACACTCCAAATAGGTACCATTGTGAATGCTTAAAGAACAAGTTGTTTATATGATTTAGACATATATAATGCTAGAATAATGCCTTTTTAATAAACTAAAAAGTATACGTGGCATATAGTTATCCAAATCAACACCAAGTTACCTAAAGATTATAAAATGAATTATTTTATTTGTAGATATTATCATTAAAAAAGAGTTTGGTAATTCATATATATTATATATACATGTAAGGACTAGGCCTTTTCAAAAATTGGTTAGGCATTCCATACCAAACTGCAATTTAATAATTTTAATATATGTATGTGTGTGTGTGTGTCATTGTTAAGCAGGCACGCCAAGCTTGCGTAAACTAATAGTAGCGTGGTCTACCTTTAATTGGTTGGGGTGAGGGGAGTTAAAAATATGGGTACATTAAGCATATAATATTTATTTATTTTTCTCCAATTAATGGTCGCGGGTCCCACTAACGGCAGGAAAAAATACATTCCAACGGCCGTGATGGTGGGGGCCGGTTCGATCATAGATGGCTTGTTTGATGTCAAGCTGTGACAAATATGGGCTCACCATTGTGGGTCCTGCTTCGGAGCCTTAAGTAAACTCCAATGGTAATGGTAATGGTAATTATGTTTTAAACACTCCAAAAATTTTATCATTTGTGCATCACCAAACTATCAAGTGTGAGTTATTCTATCATGTAAATAACACATGGCAATTATTTATTGGATGTGTGAGTTACTATTTATCCACTTAAAGCCTCTCCAAATATCAAGTGTCCCTAAATATACTTGTTGATATCAAGTGTGAAAAATGTTCCATTGTAACTACGTAGAACTTGAAACATATGTTTCAAATGGTTGAAAAATGAGTTTCTAAGTGTTGCACTTGCATTGGAGATGCTTTACCTTTTGTGGCATTGATGATTTTTTTTTTTTAAAAAAAAAAACACCATGTAGTGGTCTCTTTTTCACCAAAGAAGAGAAGGTGCCAAAAGGCATTGATGATGGGGTTTTCTACTTTTCTGAGCCATAAAAATAGACACCAACTTCATCGTCATTGTTGCAACATGCTTTGCCCTTTACGTGCAATATTTTTGGGGTTTTTAAAAAATACTTATTTGCTATTTTTTTAAAAAAATGGATAGGGAGACACTATTTTTACCACTCCAACCAATACCTCGGGTGTCTTATTTGCAATTTTGCTTCATACTCCTGTACCAAATCCAATCCTTCCATTTGTCAAAATAATACAAATAAAACAACGTACTTTTATAAGGTTTTTTCAAGACCGTCGATTGATTTTATTAATTGTGTGTCAAGATCCGAACCGCATGCTTGCACTAACGACCAATTTATTGTTGTTTCCATCGGCTTTGAAGTTTGAAATAGATCGTAGATGTCTTCACTTGCGAAACTAGAGTAGTCGCTCCCTCTTTCCCCCTGATTCGCTTAACAATACATATGGTGTATTTTGCAACTGCCAAATGCATTGTTTTTGACTTGACAGCACTGCATTCGGACAAAAAAATGTTTGGCCAAACGGTGTGTTACGGTATCACCACACCGTGATGAGTTTGAAGCTGAAGTTGTAAGGAGTTTCTTCTTCCACTCCTGAAGTAACACGGTTGACCGTATTTTCTATGTCAAAACAATATTTTTTTTCTTTCAATTCTATCCTCAATCAATTTTATTATTTCATTTATATTTTTACAAAATTAATTCATAAAAAATTAATTGATATCAACGAAAATTTAATTTTTTGCCTAACCTCGCCATAGTATTTTCAGTGATGTGTCGAACGCTTCACTGCAACACACTTTACGTCACCATAGTTTCGAAAATTGCCTAATCTCACCACAAGAGGTCAAAACACAACACATCCCTAAATGGACCGAGAATGAGTGAGAATTGTTTTTGGTTATTAGGATTTAGGAACTAGTGGCATTGTTGTTTTTGGTTATGGGCTTTGCCTTGGCCCAATTATGTAGATAACGTTAATGGTTTGGACTTTGGAGATTTGTTTTATTTGGTTTGGTCTGGGCTTATTAGGGTTCATGAAGTATTTTCCAGCAGAAATTGAACAGCCCAAATGAATGGAGAACAAACTTTATCTTGCGTTAATGGGAACCCACTTCCACGTTTGCACTTCGGCCCAAATAAAAGTGGATAAACGTGGTAAGAAATTTTATTTACACACCATTAAATTGTTAAATTGTTAAGTTTACAGAAAGTTAATATAAATTTACACCAAATTATTAATTAATATCCCAAAATACCCTTGGTTTGCAATTCTTTTGCTTATTTTGTGTTTTGCTTGATCAATCAAAACGTAGATGCTTCAGTTTCACTTATCCCTATCACATAAAATAACAAGCTTGAGAATTATAGAATCTCCTAATTGTAGGGTGATTGATGAGGATTCAAGTTAGGTTTCTTTGATCTTATGATACGTTGTTGTTGTTGCTACATATATGGATAGTGGTGGGGTTTGGAATAAGAGAGAAGTTTGTGAAATATAAAAAATTGGGATGGTGTTTTGATTTTTACATAATTTAAGGGCATATTAGATATTTCATACAAGGATATAGATGTATATAAAAATAATAAAAATGGTGTAAAAGCCCAACCAGAGTTTAGAAACATGGGCCTAGCCCATCTACATTATCTAGCGGCTCATTTTTTACTCACTAGGCCCGGCTTACTTTTTTATCCACATTACACGTGCACAGTTCAAAATTCAAACACGTGCAACTGCGCAAGTCTCTAGTGGGTGTTACTAAGAGGTGACAAAACTTTATTCAGTTTGGATGACTGAATTTATCCGAATCGTATTAAACTTAGTTTGGACATCACTTACATGTCCAAAATTCAAGTTGGGACACAAAAATCTTGTATTGTTTAAAACCGGTTCAGGGTCCAAACACAAAAAAAAATGGTTCGATTTAAACTCATACTTGAATTTCGAACATATAAGTGATGTATATGCTCATGATTCAAATCATATAGAGATTGATTGATGTCATATGGTGATTGTACGAAACAAGCTGGTTTGAAACTTGTGATTATTTGATGTTACTGACTTATTGTAATTTTCTTTACATCAAACACCGTAAAAGCATGCAACACCTATTGTAATCGTCCCTGAGAAGGTTTACTTTTGAAAATCCTTGTTTCCCTCCATTATTTGATTGCAAAATAGAGAAGAGACCATTGTAGTTCCTAAAATCTACAATCAACTTGTAATCGTCGATTGAGACCTATAACAATCTTGCAAGATCGAGACCTATGGACACGGATGTGGAGTCGGCCGAAGAAGCTCCGACGGTCAAGTCAGTTAACGGTAGGAAATATTTTAGTGAAAGAAGTGAATGACTTTTAGAGAGACAGGGAGAGAGAGGTACTAGATAGTTGAGAGAGTAAATGATGAGGGGTTCTCCTCTATTTATAGTGTTCCAGGTCACGTGTTGCTCGTACGGACGAGCTTCTTCCTTGGGTTGTGATTGGGCCTAAGGCCCAATATGAGACTTCCTTGGCATCATAAGCCTTGGGCCGGTTAGATGCCTATTCTTGCGCCCATTCCAACCATGGGCCTTGGGCTTCGTTTCGACTTGGGCTAGACGTGCTTTCAGAATGATGCTTGGGCCAGTCTAACCAAGGCTTTCGTTGGGCCTTTCAACAGATATTCAAGTATTTCGGGTCAACGATTTTTGGCCCATACAACCATGCCAATAGATAGTTTTACTTTGCAGAAGTTGAGTGTATTTGTACAAGGTGCATAGTTTGGCAAATTCTTTTAATTCATGTTTGATGGTGTGAGTAATCCAATCCCAAACAAATCAAGAATGTTATCCGTTCTGAGTCATGGGTTCGCACGGATTTATTTTTCGAGTTCTATCATCATTGGTTTTTAAACCCAAAAAATGCGACTTTGTGCGAGAGGCGCTAGAACTTTACTTATATACCACTCAGTTGAGTTATATCAATCTGAGCTCGGTGTACTGGGCTGGCTGGACTAGGTCTGATCTCTTCGGTTCAAATTACACTGGGCTCGGCCCATGGGCTTATTATTGCTAGGTTACTTGGTGTCTTGTGCACCATGATTCCTGAAACCATGAGACAAAATGGATAAGAAAACACAAGATTCCTAAATAAAACTCAAACAGCAAACTAGTCTTGGGGATCATGAATTGTCTATTTTTCCATGATTCTTGGTCTAAAGTTGAACTGTAAAAGACACAACAACGGCAAAAGAAAGAGAAAAAACACCAAACAGATATTCTGTGCTGTAAAAATACAAATACAGAAGAGAATCTTGGTGGGTTTTAGCTTTTGATCATCAATTCCTTCAAAATGAAAAAAAAAAAAATTTCACAAAAGGGCAGGAAAATGGGGGCCCAAGAAAGAGAAAAGGCAATATCTTGTTTCACTGTCTCTAAGAAAACAAAGAGAATCAACAAGATCTTGCCCTTTGTTGTGGATGATGCCTGCCAAGTGCCTGCCAGGTCCACTTTCTTTCTTTCTTTCTTTCTTCCATTCATTATTCTCACTTCTCGTATTCATGGCCTTGAAAGTGAAGGGGAACCCTATTGGAGGACCCCTAGTGGTCCTGCTTTATGGCCTAGGCCTAGGCCCACGGCCCAACACTGAAAGGCTTCTTTCTTTTTCATACAGAAACAAGACATTAATGACTCCAGTCTTGGTTATATGCAATGTTCAGACACTGAATGTTAAAGTTGTAGTTTTTTCTTTTTATAAGATCTTTTGCTCCTCCATAACATTCTTTTTCCTAATCATCTATTGATATAAGATGCATCATACCCTTTAGGGTTACCAATTGTTGCTATTGATGATTCTAAATTAGGGGTGGCAAAAATTGATTTCGGGTTGGTTTCAAGTCTGACAACATCACGTGTTTATGAAATATTTACATGTCCGGACCCTAATCCAAATTGAATTTCGGACATACTTAATTGACCAAACTTGGATTGGTTTAAATTCGGATAAGTAAACCGAACAATAACCTAATTCGGGTTAGGGTCCAGACAAAATTTATGTGTTTGAACCTGACCCGTCTTTAAACCGGACAAAAAATATGATGTTTGGATCAATATTTCGGACATATAACTTATTTCCAAACTTTGTTTAATCCGGGTTGAACAAATTCGGTTATCCGAACCAAACAAAAATTTGCCACCCCTAATTCTAGTAAAGGCTGTTATTGCTTTGGTAATCATAGACAATGCATCACCAACTTTATAAAAGAATGGATAAGCAAGATATAGTGAGTGCTTTAATGTTTATATGAATGCATAAACACTTGACGATAACCTAACTGGTTCTCTCTGGATTCAGGACGTAAAAAATTTCATCCGAGGTCGATTCTAAGCCAGCTCAAACATGTCAAACGCATTTACGTGTGCTTAGTTCAACCCGAGTTTTGACTTAGTGGGTTGTCTAAAAACACGCATATTGTTCTCGGTTAAAAAAAAAAAGTGTATTTGAATGGATAGGCAAAACTGGTAACTTGACACAAAGGTGTCTGTAGAGTCAAAGAATCAAATTCAATTCTGTAGAAGTAATAGACACTTTTGTCCCCTCTCCCTCTCCCTCACACACACCATACAATTGTGGGATGGTATTGTCAATTCATTGGTGTTGAATTATGGGTGTCAATCAAAATATATCTTCTTGTCCCAAAAGGGAGGCGAGTAAGGTCCACAAGTAGGCTCATGTCCATTGTCTTTCCTGGAACTGCTCGAGGTTGTCACTCAATTTTATCCCAACAGAGGGACAACTTGTGCCAATGTGTCTCTCTCAACAAATTAATGTGGCAATTGCTCTCTTCTCTTCTATGCCACTTCCATCACAACTTGTTAGCTTGATTTTGCCTTCTTTTATCTACTGATTTTCATGTTGGAAGAGCCACACAAAAATGGTGTTACTGTGTTGGGGCGTCTTTACAGGCATTCCTACCCTTCCTCACGGATTTATTTCATGAAAATATACCGTCTCACCAACTCGAACCCATGATCTCGTAGAGGTGGAAAAGTGAGTACCGAAGTGACAAACTAATCTAGATGATACCACAGAGCGGATAATACATCAGATGTAAAAATTGAATCCACAAACATCATAATCAATCTTTTATTCTAGCTACTGTTGTTATAGCTCAAAATGGGTGTACTGCTATTAGTGATCTATGATACATGGACTCGGGTACGGGTATTGGGTATGGGTACATATCCATGTGTCTGGTTCTTCAAATTGAAAGAAGTCATAGAGGGAGGCAAGGTAAAATGAAGAATTCAGGTATCATACCAATACCCATGTCCTGCATACCCGATATCGGTACGGTAGGGTAAAATGAAAAGTCCATACATCATAGTTAGTGATTCAAATGCAGTAAAAGAAGTTATTGAGGCTAATAAGTATATAACTTGTTCATACTATATTGAAAGTATACATACAAATATATATATATAAGCTATGTACTTGAAGAAAGTAAAACAATGAATCTTCCTTGGAGTAAATCATTCAAGAAATCCAATGGTTGATATCCAATTCAGATCTCCATTTTTAGATTGCTAGCTTCAATGGGACCTGCAAAATTAACCATAACATCTTTAGTATTGATGTGCTTATAATGATGCAAAGGCATGACTTTTCATTGTGTAGTGAAAAGTTAGTCAAGAGAAAACATGATTATGGGTCCAATGCCTTGTACTATTTATTGAAGAAAATATCAATGGTGCTGATCATTTAGATAGAAAACCATGATTCCATTCTATAAAATCACTATCATCTGTAGGGTTTATATATATATACATATATATATATATATATATAGTCTCCATCATTGGTTGTTCCATCCACTTTGCTTGGCATCAAGCCTTTCACAAACTCATCAAAGCAATAATAAAGGGAAAGATTGACAAGACTTGTTGGTTCTTTCTTTCTTTCTTTCCATCTTACCTGTAAATGGTTGAGATGTAAAGGATCTTCCTTGATCAAAAGTCACATTATTGTAGAGATTATGTAAATCAGCATCCCAAGTTGGTGTTGCCTGCATTAACAAAACAAAATCATGATTTTACATCATAAGCATTTTGAACTCCATAAAGAAACAGACAAAAAAACCAGAATTAGTAGATTCAGTGAGGTCTTGAAGAAATTACAGTGAAGCAAGATGAATTGATAAATGTTTCCGGGAGCGATACAGGAGCGCTAATCGTTCTTCTTAGTCCCATATCCGTAGGATTAATCATCGACATTTCGATCCCGGTAGATGAAATCAATTGTTGTTGAACTGGATAAAACTGAAGGAAACTAGCAGGATTGTTCATGTCTGATGACATACCAATTGTGGAGATATTGTTATTAGCTGTATTAGCAGGAAACTCCTGTTGTGGAACAACAGCAGAGGAATGTGATTACTAATCAAATAAAGGAAAACAAAAATGATAAAGATCCCAACAGTTAATATCTCAGTTATCTTAACTGCTGAGTTCGACGCATAGAATTCAAAAGAATAATTGGAATTAACAGCAGCTGAGATAATTGAGATACCAATACCTAAATGCACAAGACTCTTGAAACAATTTTCTTTACCTCTTTTGCAAATAAGTTGTCAATGTTGTTGAAGTCAAGTCTTGGATTAACAGCAGTAAGTTTCATTGACAAGAACTGTTTATGGTAAAAATGAACAAAAGAAGACCAATTAAGGATATATAGACCATGACCAGTTTGAACAAGAGTTGAAAAATAATAAAGTTGAAGATCATTATCACCTCTACTTGTCTTTGAAGAGACTGAACATAGTTGATAATCTCATCTAGCATTCCAGCTTTTCCTGTGATTTTGTTGCAACCAGGGACTAAATCTTGCAGATACTTCATTCTCTCACTGATCTTTTCCCTCCTCACCTGCAGAAAAATGAACATGTATTAGACATTGAAGAGGCTTAAAATGCTTAAAAACAGAGAAATTGAGCCCAAAATTGTTGGTACTCACTCTTTCAGCCAAGCTGTGGCTGTCAGTGGCTTGACCGCGGCGAGCCCGGACATGGATGTAATCAGGCTTTTGAACATCAGAGACTTTTGAGTTTTCCTTTGAAGTATCAGCAGAATTTTCTTTCTTGTTCTTGTTCTTGTTCTTTGTGGTGGTATTATTGCTGTTGCTGCTACTGGTTTTATTGTTGTTGGTGTTCTGCTCTGTTTTCTTGGACTCTCCATCTTCTTCAGATCCTTTGATCCTCTTCTCTTTTGGGTCATCTTCTCCAACAACAATCTATCAAATTACCCAAAGAGGATTCAATTAATAATTCAAGAACTATCCTGACAATGCATCTCTTGTGATCACAACAGAGAGAAAACAGAGCACCATAAATTTTTTAAAAATTTGTGAATCAAACATGATCAAAAGACACAGTAATCGCAGAAACCTAAACACACCCACCTTAGTATTTTGCAACTTATCTAGTTTTCTCTTCTTGGAACTCTCTTTGGCAGCCAAAGAAGTTATCTTTTCTGGCAAAGCTAACTCTCTGTTTTCCACGGCCGCCTCCGCCGCTGCAGCTGCCGCTGCCACCGTTGGTGGACAACTAGCGGTTCTTGAAATGCCGTAATTGACGTCAAAACCCGGTCCATTGCCGTACCCACAAGGCCCGAATCCCACAAAATTAGGCCATCCGTTTTCCATCTCCGGGTCGGGCTTAAGCAGTACCGGGTCGAACCCATTCTGAAAACCCTGAACCGGATTGGGTACCGAAAACACTCCGCCCAACTCGCCGAAGAAATTCTCTTGCACTTGTTGTTGAAAGTTGTGATCCTGTTGCCATTTGAAGCGAGCCCGTTGCCTGTCCAGTACAGTCATGTCCGTACACTGCAACATCTCCGGTAATAATGCTCTATTCATCGCCATTCGATGCCAAAAATCAGATCAATTCGGACTAATTTGTTCACGTATTTAGCAAATTCAATACGCGGGGGCGTGTAAAAGTATGTATTCTTTTGTGGGTTGAATGAGGAGGAGGAGGAGGAGTAGAAGAGCAAAAGAAGAAAGTGCGAAAATGTAGGGGCAAAAGGAGAGGAACGAATGGGATGTGTTTATATAAATCCAATTATAATTATTTAAAAATAAATAAATAGAGATGGTGGTGGCCGGAATCTGACACCACTGGCCGGTATTATTACCAGAGAGAGAGAGAGAGAGAGAGAGAGGTGGGGATGGCCGGATGGATCAGGGGGAGGCCATCGAATGTATCCATAAGCAGAGAGAGGCTGTGGGCTGTGGGGCCTACTGACATGACTGCCACGTGGGTTGTCTAAGCACTGCAAAACGGCGTAGACTGTCTTTCTGTTGCAACGGGGGTTAGTGACTTGGTGTATGTATGGATTGTATGTGCATGTGTGTGTATAGGTTTGATTTTTATGTCATGGGGTTGAGTAGAAATTGAATGACATGCAGGCAACAAATTTAATGGGTCAAAGGCTATTATTATTAGGGCTGAGACTGGATCGATATTATCGATCCATTATCGGTCAACCGGTATTCTACCGTCAATCGATCCATAGAGTCAGGCCGATAATGACAATCGATCCATACATATGTGAGTTGGTTGATGGTTCTTATAACACCCAAATGTTGATTGGTCGATAATATCGACCAACCGACTATTTTATGAAATTGGGTCAAAAGCCCAAATATTACTATTAGTATATAAACACTGACCCATTAGCAATTAAGTAACTCATTAACAATTAAAAGTTAAAACCCATTAAGGTATCATTTCTAATTGACTAAGACAAATTACATACTATAGTTATAGGTATGCTATACAAGTCTATAATTAAGTACTTAATCTGTTAATCAAATTCACTAATAATCTAAATCTAAATGACTACACGTGACCACTAGTAAGTGACCTGTATGTATCACTAAACAACAATACGACATCGAGTCAACAACACTACACACACAATCAACACATCACAAACCCTAGAACCATTCCACTCCACTCAACCCAGTCGCAACTCCAATACTCCACTCAAGCTAAGAACCCTAGAACCATTCCCTGTCACTGTGGCTGTAGACCTGTGGTTGATAATTTGGAATCTTGGATACGGGATAGTAATAGCATATATGTGCTTTTGTTTTGTAACTTTTGTTCATCTTTCGCATTATGCAGTTCAACAATTATACGGTTATTCCTTTCAGATTTTTAGATTGACATGAGGTCGATTGTTACCAACAACCGATCCATTGGACAACCAACAAAGTCGATTGCGAACCATCATCCGACCTACAAAGGTCGGATCAATAATAGTTTTAGAATTGACGATAAATCAGTTGATCGGGTCGATAACCAACCGATCCAACCTAATCTCAACCCTAATTATTATTGGTATGAGTTCGCTCCATGTGACATGATACGCTATTTGGGTATCGGAGGCCGTGAACAATGGCGGGAAGCTCGGTCTTTGTTACGTGTTTACCCACATGCATGCATCCATGTGGCAACGTCCTGAAGCACTTGATCTGACATGTCAGAGTAATGACGTGTACAAACTGGGTTTCGAGTGCTGGGATTGGTAGTTGGTGAAAGAGCAGAAATCCAGACCCCCAATCGCTCCCGATAGTGCGTGTCAAATACCGCCCACTACCCCTTCACTTTTGAGGCTAAAACTAAGTTTAATTAAGGAGCGCGTGGCGCAAGATATGATTACATGCGACGGCGCGTGTCGGTCCCTGCCAAATTCAGTTATGTTTTGCTCTTTCATAACATGCTTTATACGTAACTAACTTTCTAATTAAAACCTAACAACATCTTTTAATAATAATTAAGATAGGATTGACGCTCTAATTTAGCTCCAATTATCCCTAGAAACTATGTTAAATAATGAATTAAAATGTGTTATTAAGTATTTTTGGTGTTCATAATATTAGAAAATAGTACATTTTGGAGAAAAAATTCTAAACCCTAAACAATAAAAATTAAGCCCTAAACCCTAAACTCTAAATCCTAAACTAACTCATAACTCTAATATATCATTTTCAAAAAAAATCATTATTTTTGGGGAAGAATTTGAGTCCCTCCCATCTCAATTAAGATTGCTAGATTTTGACAAGAATCGAAGTTGCAAATTGGGTGTGGTGACAAGATTAATGGTGACGCTTGTCATATAATTTGATAGTTAAGAGTCTACTTCATTAGTTTTATCAGCTAGTTTGACCTAATAATATGTTTAAAATTGTGTTAAGTGTGAGATGGTGATTGATGTCTTTTGGGTGACTATATTTGTCAAAATAAAAATTGAATACTCATGTGACAAGTCCTAGGTTAAAAAATAGTGACATGTATCAAATATTTGTTTTTTTGGTTACGTGAAACTCATCCAAGAGACAGGGGCACATTGGTCACGTCCTACATAAATGCATGATAAACTCTGGGTATATTAATCTCCCGCTTCACATGCAACAGGAAATTATAAGGCCGACGTGAGAGTTTAACATAGGACATATTGGATTTGACAATAGTTAATCTCGTCAAGTTACCACCCAGCCAACTCCCTCTTTAGAGTTTGGATCAAATATTTCGCACAATATT
Organism: Tripterygium wilfordii; assembly: GCF_013401445.1. NCBI lineage: Eukaryota > Viridiplantae > Streptophyta > Magnoliopsida > Celastrales > Celastraceae > Tripterygium > Tripterygium wilfordii. The sequence continues at coordinate 832,904 of NC_052233.1, forward strand.
TGATTGGTTAGTTATTAGTCCACCATAACTTTACCTAATAAAGTACCTTGAGGTTTGAATGCATGCAATGAGTTATTAATCAATAATTGTCTTATAGGCTACATCATTTTTCTTCAGTTATGTTAATTGTTAAACGACAACTAAACACACTAAATATCTTTTCCATAAAGCAACAACTCTTAACATATTCGTTAATTAGAGACATTGATATAACTGTTTTTTGTCGTTTGATTGCAGGAAAAATAACATAATTAGATAATTACAGCTTAACCTATATATACACTCTCCTGGCTCAATGTATCTTAGTTTCTTCTGGTTCAAGTTGCGGATATTGGTTGTAGATAAAGCAAATTGAAGCTTGAAGAAATGGAAGGTAATGGGTTACTATATAAGAGATCAAAACACATGGATTAGAGGGAACAAGTCCAGAGAGGATGAAGGCTACTTCCATTATCACACTAATGGGACCCTCTCTACCTCTCCCCATCTTCCTCTCTCTCTCTCTCTCTCTCTCTCTCTATATATATATATATATATATGTACAGTGATATGACCTTATACACACAACAAAAGGCAAATGGGGTCCTGTCTTTTTTTTTTTTTTTCCTTCTTTTCTTCCCTCCCTCTATCTCATTCAATCACTTTCAATTTGTAGTCTTTATCAAACTAAATAACCCCGTTTGGTCCCTTTGAGTCAAGTTTTCCCTCTACATTGGATTTGGGGTTTGGATTCATTGACTAAGCATCCTTGTGTATATGTATATAAGTGTACAGTGAACTTATCTATAATGATTTTGCATTGGCTAGCCGCACTATATATATATATATGTATGTATGTATGTATGTATGTTTACGTGGTCATATAACGTCACTTCATAATTTGATTTGGAAAAAAATAACAAGTATATGGCAAGTGGGGTGCGTAAATTTGATCAGCAATAGCAATTGTAACCAAAAAATAAAAAATTTTCCAACGGTGGTACTACTGGTTCTTTTGCCAACAGAATTAGAGAAGGTGACAAAGTATATCTTTGTCATATGTATAGTGTTAATATCTAAGATTAATTGGCATATGATGCTCTAATGGTAAATCTCACTGAGATCACAACTTATCGACTCAAAAGGTCATGATTCGATTTCCATTAAGAACAATACCCTTCTATTAAGAACAATACCCTTGTAATCACGTGCAGAAAAACCAAACCTAATTGGAGGAAATTTTTGTGTTGCTCTCATAGCTAAGCATGTTGTTCCCATGATATGTACTGTGGTCCACTAATATTAAAATCCCTTGGTGAGCAATCTTAATCTCCCCTTTTTTTTGTGGAAAACAAACACCATGTGTGACAATATAGCATCCAAAATTCATGTGTGACTCCCAATACACACGCGCGCGCGCACACATATATATATATATATATACAGAAATTCTCTTATGTGGACCAAAAGTGTGGACCAAGTTTGTGGACTTGTTTTTCAACCATAGATGTGGTGGGCCCCATAATAAATGTGTGGCCCCCACTTATGTTGTGATTGATTACAACCATTGGATTTTGGTCCACAAACTTGGTCCACACTTTTGGTCCACATAGGAGAATTCCTATATATATATATATACACTACTCATTCATGATTAGTTGCTCCAATTTTCCATATGCATGGTGCATCATATTTCTCAACACAAAATTTTAGTAAAAATAATATTGTAAGAGTATTAATTGCGAATTCTGTATGTGTATATATATAGCTATATCTTATCTTTAATGGATAAAATATGGACAGTGGGGAGAGATATGGGTTATCTAGAGAGGGCATTGTCGCAATGAAATATTGCAGCAGATCCGACGTTGAAGGAATCCTAGTTCAAACGATGTCACCTCACTCTAGAGAGAGAGAGGAGTTGTGTCATTGGAGACTGTTCTCTGTCTCATCCGCTACATATTGGTTCCACTTGCAACAACTATATGCTATGAATTTGTAATCGTATTAAGATCATGAATACTATGGGCTTCCCTTCTCTTCTTCAATGCAAACAATGTATTCGTCATATGTATGTGTGTGTGTACATATATATATGTGTGTGTGTACGTGTGTGCATAGATATTAGGAACGGCACTTGTGATCATGAATATGCATGGTTGGACTCGAAAAACCATACACCATAACGCATGGGCTATATATAGCTTACACAAAATTTTAAAACCCAAAGAGAATTTGTTTCCTTTTACGTATTATATATATATATATATAATATATATATATATGTATGTATGTATATATATATATGTATGTATGTATGTATATATATATGTATGTATGTATGTATATAGAAAAGGTAATATTGATACATATGATGTTTAATTTCCATACTAGACAATAGTATATGACTTTTGGAAATCCGTATGGCCAACTACACGAACATACATATATACATGTATATATACATGTTCTTATTTTTATGATTTTATCAGTATAGAATTTTTTAGGATTTAAGATTTACAATTCAGAGTTACACTCTTGATTGTCGCATGATGTTCCAATGTGAACAAACAATTTTCTTCGATTTGAAGTTTTATTTAGTTTGGTTGTGAACTACCCAATCGATTTTATTTTTGTTCCGAATCAATAAAAAACTCGCCTTCCCTGATCAATCCAAAATATCTACGTGTACCTAAAATTAAACTTATTCTTGCATAACTAACCACCATGCATAAACATCGATCCGGACAACAATTGTTTGCGGGCTTGATTCGGTCATGATCAGTACAGCAGGCTTGAGGATCGATAGATATTTAGAGTCATCATGAAATGGTGCAAGTGTAGAAACAAAGGATTGTATTGTATGTATACATATATATATAACATCATGTTCTTGTACTTTTATATGAGGGAATGTTAACTCGAAACTTTGTCTGTAAGCTCACTCTAGCTATATATCTTTATATAAGGACATTTGGAGTGTCGAATTCCTTCCAAATAAAAGTAACAAATTGCGAAGAATACACATGCAACGTAATATATATACACACATATATATATGTATATATGTGCATTCCGGATTTCTTTGGAGTAATCTTCATTATTGCAAAGTTTCCAATGGGAGATGGTATGTGTCATTGTTACAGTCGATCCTTAAGAAAGAAGTCCTAAACTACAAGGATGTTATTTTTAGTATCCAACTCGAGTAGGCTGGGCCACAGGTCTCTATAATGTCAAGTTTGGTGGTGATGGATGAACTATTAAGTGGCGAGGGGGCTTAGTGTTTTAAATCTCACATTGCGCAGTTGAAGAAGTGAAATATATAATATATTAGGCCAAACTTTTTAACTAGTAGCAAATGCTTTTCCCGGGCTCCAATTAGTATGCACGAGTGTTGGGTCAGGAAGATAAAGTCGAGGGATAATATGGACTAACCCAAAGCGAACAAAGTATTATTAGTACAACAGGGCGAGTTGTTATTCCATTGGTGTCATAGCAAACATGCCAATAGGGACTAGCTGGTGCTAGCTGGTGCATATATCTAGGGGTGTTCGCGATCACTTTTTTTGACAAATTTGTGCGAGTCAGTATGGGCTGACCCAAAACAGACAAAAAGTTACTAGTGCGGAGCGACGGACTTGTAGAGAACTTTATACCTTCTGAATACCTAGCCCCACAATCAACGCCTAGCTTTAGCTTCTCATGGGCAATTTATGAAAACGTAGGTCCACCCATTTTGACAATTCATCAAACAATCATATGATTTGATTAAACCATGCATGACAAAAAAAAATGTCCAAAGAAACTTTGTACTACGACAAAGGAAAAAACATTATATATGAACATTATATTTTACTTTCCTATTTATTTGCAAGAAATGTGAAAGGGCATTGTGTCACAAGTCATTCTGACATTTCCTATCATATTCTATGCTAAAGAAGTTGTCCTTATAATTGAAGGACATTATTGTTGTCACAAGTCACAACCATTGGCACTTTTGCTTGGGCCCGAAACTGGGCCAGGGCTCTTCTACTTTGGGCCTAAAAGTTTGGTGTGGCATCATTTCTGATGGGAAATAAAAGCCAGAGAAAGCAACATTAATTGATTTGTTTGTTTTTTTAAAAAATTTCTCTGTCTCTGCAATCTTCCTATCCTTCAATAATTCCTAAATCAATAGAAAAGGATGCGATCTTCATTGCGCAAGAGGTGCTGGTAGTCTGCATCTTCACAGACATGTCTATTTCATCGAGTTTTTCTCCGAGACAATACTCATATCATTATGCTTTTTGTGCAGATCGGATCAACTAGGCAATTACAATATTACTTTGTAACATCTCTATAATGGATTGATAATCTATTTTTTTACCATTCACCTTCTCTACACCATGCGATTTATCAAGAACAAACAAAAAAAAGTTGAAAATCTCAGTCCTACATGCTCACATTAAAATATATTGTCCGTTTTGAGTTATCTGATTCCTGTGAATATAGGACCTGTAAAACTTTATTCTTCTTAGGACGTCTCACTTAATGATACTTGAGCCCAAGAAAATACCTCTAAATGTGATAGGGACTTGGGTTTCATTATGATTTGGATGTCCAAACCGATATGTTTTATTGTAACAGAAAAAGGTAGAATACATCTGCTGGTTAGACAACACAAGAAAGCAATCTGAAAAATACAAAACTTTAAATAAGATAGATTTAAACAATATTGTTCAAGAACAGTGTGAGGATAAGAAGAGAGCCAAATAGAGGGGTGTGTGTGTGTGTATATATATATATATATGCATTGCATGAACACTATTTTGGGTCAAAATTAAAATTGTTGAACAGTGTCTGTCAAAAGACATCAACATGCCAACCAGTTTGCAGTATCAACGACAGAACTAAAGGCAACCCCCATGCATGTCCTGCCTAATCCATCCCTTCTTCGTCCATGGTCGACTTTACATCTTTTATATTTACACCCTTAATTATATATATAAAGCCGTATATAACATTAATTAGAATATATTCATATATATGTATATGTATATGTATAGGCTATTTTAGCTGGAATTAGATGGCATGGAAATTTAATCCTACAAATATAGATTATTAATATTAATGTTTGACTTCACAATCTATATATTTTATCTTTCTTTTTATATTTTGTTTGGTAAAAGAAAATTTAATTGCTTTATTGTATAACAACTTGATGCATACCTTTGATTCCCTGCAAAATAAAGACATCAATATTTATCTAATATATGTATATGTACATCAATTAATTAATTAATTAATTAAGCAAATTGAGAGACATGATCACATGGGATTTCTGGGTCTATATCATGAAGAACAAAGACATCAAGATATATGTTATAGCTGGAGATGGATCTTTGTAGTGATGATATTGGAACATATATATTCAGGAATATATTAGATTTAACAAGGTTTGACTAAGATTGGGGAGAATATATATATATATATATTTATATTTAGGCCCATGTACAGAAATATTTCCAGCTGCTTGATATGACTTTCACTAAATTTCTTTATATTATATATATATATATATAGTAGTGTTTTACGTGGTACTGATGACTTAGGTAGACACAATTGTTGTAATTATTGGTAGAATATTTTGTAGGAAGAGTACATGTATGATTAATATTGAAGGGCATTATATTCTTGAGTATCATTAATGTTGAGGTCCCATATGTATGATGATCATAGGACACTAGTGGGTCATCAAGTTGGAGTAGTATTGATTATTGAAACACAAAGGCCATGCAATGCAAGAGCAAATATTTATTAGCTTCACTATAGATAGATTTTTAGTGGGACCATCGTATATATATATATATATGTACATACCAAATACTCAACTAATATTTGTTTTAATTAATTAATTAATTGGTTTCCCTTATTCGTTATATTTTTATACTCATACATCTAACGATCAAGTCAGTAATGTATTTTCTTTCAAAAAAAAAGTGTAGTATTTAGTATGTCAAGTTCCCTTCTTTACCTGATCCGTGTTGTCCTAGATAAGGATCTTGGAAATTGATTGGGTTCAAAGGATTTTAGACTTGTGTTAGGGTTAGTCCCTTTGATTTGGTCTTTCCGAGAAAAAGGTTCGATGTATATCGGATCTATCTTTATAAATAGTACGTGTCTCGAGGAGATTATGAGGTGATTGATGGGAATGTAAGCTATTACAATTTGTACTTAGACATCATTTTCTCCTCTCTTTTTTGGCCTTATGATTAGTCCTTATGATGCATGATCTTCCCCGAGAATAGCCTTTGAAAAGAATATGAGAAAATTATTTGCTCTCGTGCATTCTAGCTAGTCATGATAAAATAATTGCAAAGAAAAGAAAAGAAAAGAAAGCAAACTGTTTTTGTTTAGGGTTTGAAAGCAGAGATCAAAGGGGGCCAGGACTTAGAATTAAATGTGGATTTCCTCCAACTGTAAAGGGTTGTAGTGTGATTGAGTAGTCATTGAAGATTATGATGGTACTTGCAAAAGCAAAGTCAAGTATGATTTTGAGAGACCCATGCACCTCCAGCTGTAATATTGATCCATCCTGTTATCATATGATACATATTATGATTGATGAATTTTTTTTTTTCAGTAATCGAGAACGACATCACATAAATTTTATCATTTAAAATTGATATACGTGTAAATTCAGATCATCAGACTTGCACGCACAGAAATTCAAGTAAGTTGAGTCAAAAGCTCAGTGCGTAGCCACAAGATTATTGTTCATAGTGTCAATCGAACTCAAAATTTCCCCGAGTCCATACGGTTTGGCCGCAAAAAAGTCATCAATTAGGCTATCATGAGTGGTTGATTATGATGATGATAAGGTTGAAACAGCTTTATAACTTTTTGAGCCACTCGTGTATGTCTCGGGTATTGTATGGGCCTTGCTTGGGTTACATAGTGATTTAAAACTAGACAGCTAAAAAAAGAAAGAAGAACCCACAAAGTGGATTCGTTTGGGAGTTTCAAAATCCGGAATTTCATTGGACAATATGAGCAGATTTGGAGACAGATTTGATTGAAAGATTATATATATATATATATACACCTCCATAATGAAAGTCTAGGTTAGTATTTTCTAGAAGCACAAACTCAAGTTTGTTTAATGGGCCGAACAGCCAAGATATGAATTTTGAAGTTAAAATTGGGCTTCTAGTATTTGGCCCATTAGATGGACTTCAAAATTGGGCTTCTAGTATTCGGGCCATTAGATAGTCCATCTAATTGTCACACATACACAATGACAACATTATGGTAAAACATGGCCAATGTAAAGAAATGTAGGCTCCAATGTTTCCTTTCTAAACCACCGGTTTACAAGGGAGGGGGGACGTCCCATCTAATATACTAGTCCAACAGCTAATACCCAAGCGATGTGGGATTTCGTTCTATAACAACCAACGAAGTTGTTTTGTCATGTCGTAAACTTGAAATATACTAGTAAGTAGATCTTGGAGGAGGAAGAGGAGGTGTAGAGCTCTCGGCCTTATCCGTCGCCGTGTGGAAATGTTGGAGGGAAAAGGTTTAAAAAAGTGACCAACTAGTGAGATTAATTGTCCTACAATTCAATTATACACCTTAATATGTGTATTATCAGAATGTAATGAGTTTGGTTCTCACTGTGAGCAATAACCTATGGCCACACTTGGGATTTTGGCCCAAGTTATCCGATCATCGTGCAGGAAATTTTTGTGCATGAAAGGCTTTTGAACACTCTACTTTAGGCTCTATCATATGTCTAAAAGACAAGTTTATATGACCTCGTTATCACCTTCCCAGTTATAAAAAAAATGCATTTCTTTGACAATTGGGTCTTTGTGGTTGTGTTTTTTTTACTTATTTGATGATGCCAAGGCAATAAGAAAGAGCCCATCAAAAGACTTCTTCCCAAAAGACAAAGTCTTACAATCTGAATTAGTTGTTCCAAATCCAATAGCGTTTCTGATTAGTATTTGTCCCACCATAAACCATTCACCATCAACTTAACTTTTAACTAGTATTAAGTTGAATCAATCTTGTAACAATTCTTGGTCTATAACATTGAAATCCATATTGCATAGAACATGCCAAAGACTAAGTCAACGACACAAGAACCAACAAAAATAATTAATATTCTGAAAACGAAAAAAAAATGATAAAGATATCAATAGTAGTTGGCATCTCTGTTATCCCAGCATCTACTGAGTTGGACGTATTAAATCCAACTGAATTCTTGAACTCCACAAGTCCCACATGATGTATATCAAATCTTGTGCGTACAATTCAATAATATTGATAACTGAGATATCAGCTGTTGGGATCCCTATCACAACTGTTCGGAGAGGAGGCCGGATATGGAGATCCCATTATTTTTGGTGATAAAAGGAAGCAAGAACTTCCTTGAGATGCCTGTTGTACACATTTGGTCGTTCCAAGTTAACAAGATGACCTGCCTTTGCTATGAATCGCAAGCTCCCTTTGTCTCCTACTTGTCTGCCATATACCATGTCATCAAAATTCAGTTTATTATGATTAGTTGTAAACCTTAAACTGTCCAAATAAATGACATAAATGTGCATGTATATATACATACTCTTTCAATTTCAGGACAACATCCTTGGTGAAAATTTGGTCATTCTCTCCACTAATGATATGTATCCTCTACAAAAAAAAAAAATTCAGTAATCTATAAGGAACCATTCAAAAAGGGTAAAATGCACTTTTGCACCTTTGAAGATTGGGGAAAACACACTTAGCCCCCTCTCATTTGGAAAAAAAAAATATTGAAAGCTAGACGATATTGTCATTCATGAGAGAAACAAAATCGTGCAGATTCGATGTATTCACGTGAACTGAATAATTCAACACAAATATATATATATAATGGACTGTTTGGGGTGTGAATAAAAAATATAAAATATAAAAAAAGGAATCCAAATTTGAAACGTAATTGTGTTCCTAACCTGGTGAGAATATTGTGGGACATAAAAGTCCTTATCAAATACGACCAATGCCTCCAGCAGTTCTGCTTTCTCCTTCCGATAATCAAACATCACCTGCATGCATGCAGCCATCACATGATTCACATCACCTTCACTTTTATATTTGTATAGCGAAATTACCACATATTAAATCATATTAATTTATTGAAGCTTGGAGTAGGTAAGACCTCCATTTCTAAATAAGATAAATTATTTTAGTTTTCTATGATGGACTTCTCTGAAAACAAACAAACATAGGAGTAAATGAGACGTTTACCCTACAACCTTTTTTGACCTATGGAGAATAACTATGTGGTAAATGTTGTAATAATGCTAGGGAACCATTACCTACCGGTGGCAAAACTCTGTACGATCAGGATGATCAAATTTGTTCGACCCGAATTAAATCAAGTTTAGACATAAGTTATATGTCTGAAATTCGGATCCGAACATGAAAATTTTGTGTTCAGGTCCAAACACATGAATCTTGTTCGATTTACTTGTTCGGACCCTAATCCGTATTAGATTATTATTTGGATTTAATCCAATCCGAGTTAGGGTGCAAAAATGTAAATATTTCTTAAACATGTGATATTTTTTGACATGTAACCAACTTTTTGTTATCTCTACCATTACTGCAGGTCATAGAGGGGAGGTCGTAAGCGTCTTATACGTCAAATCGATTTTCGACGGCAGAAAAAAAGAGAGGGTAGAATCGTAACATAAACTAATCAATCCCTTGATTGATGTATATAAGATTGTGCATGCCACTACACTTATATCAATCAATGACTAATATTAATTACTGGGATACCTGAAATCCCTAACATTTCTAAAAAATAAAATAATTGTTGGACTAGTGACAATCACTCGTTAAGATTTCGAACATGCTGAAGGTCTGACTCTTCATAAACAATCAATGAATTCTCATAAAAAATCAATGAAAAAGCCTAGAAAATGGTGGACTAACTAATTAAAAAAATGTGTACCTTAAAATAGTCCTCCCAAATGAAGCCGGGCATCCAGGGCAACTTGTAGGAAGCAATGTCTTTAAAACAAACCTTGACACCATTGACCGAGTCAGGAATCAAAAGATCAGCCCAGCTACCGAACCCAAGCCTCTCAAGTGCAGCCCTTGTTATTGACTCGGTCAAGCCCATGACCGAGCAAGTCACGACCATGAACTCAACCAAGTCAGGATACAACTCAGCCATCTTGAACCCAACCATCCCTCCGTAGCTAAACCCAACCACGGTGCACTTCTCCACCCCAAGAATCCTCAGGGCCTCCACCATACATTCCGCTTGAAAGACCGGTGACCGGTCCGGCTTTTCGGTGGCTGAGTCGCCGAAGAATAGGAAATCGGGCACGTAAATGTTGTAGTTTTTGGCTAAGCTTAGTACTTGGAATTGCCATGTGAGGATACCGTTTGCTGCAAAGCCGTGGAGGAAGACAATGGAGGGTTTGTTGGGCTTGGATTGGGCCGGACCCCAGATGTTGACGACGGTTCCGGGCTCGATCTCTACTCTCTGAGGTTTCAGACCGACTAGCTTTATTACTACACGAAGGATGGACATATATATGTTTATGCTGTTCACCATGATATCTCTGTTTGTGAAAGAAGACTGTGGATAGCCTTTATGATGCATTGATATAGGAGATATATATATACACAAATTCTCTTATGTGAACTAAATGTGTTAATCAACTTTATGAAGTTGCTTTTCATTCATAAATGTGATGGGTCCCACAACAAATGTATGACCCCACTCTTGTTTTGTTTTATTATAATTATTGGATTTCAAGTTCACAAAGTTGGTTCATATAGAAGAATTCATATATATATATATATAGCGGTGCTCTTGTGCGGGATTCATCTAACATCATATCACATATGGTATCCCATACAATGAGGTGATGGTATATTATTTTTCAAAAGAAAAGGTAAAAAGATTATTTTCACGTGGGATTGACCGATTGAATCAGACGTGATGGTATCCCATACAATAAGGTGGAAGATCGAAGCACATGCGATGATAGATGTACATGTCTTGTAGGTCAAAAGAAAAGTAAACAAGTTTATTTTTGATGTGGGATTTAATAAGATATGATCGCATCCCATACAATAAGGTGGAACATCGAAGCACATGGGATGATTATCCTTTAAATAGTTGATATGGTTTTAAATTCGAGTTCTTAGACTCGCACGCGCGCACATAAGTTTCTCATCTTATGATTGAACAAGTTGAACAAAACTCCAACGCATGACCACAAGGATATTGCATGCTTTCAATAGAAATCTATTGCGTACGTGATACTTGCCGTGGCTCTTTTTGCTGGATTTCAATCATGGAACTCTATTGTGTACGTGATACTTGCAAGTGCATGATTATGTTGAAAGTATACTCGCGGTTATTGGAGTACAGATCGAGGTGTCGATCCCACGAGGAAGAGTTTTAGAAAAGAGGGTCAACAAAATAAATACTCAGACGATAATTAAAAATAAGAAAAATGGATTATGGAATATAATTTCGAATGAAGAAATCAATTGGTAAATTCAAGAGAATAAATGTGAGAAATGGGCAGGGCGACTGGAATCAAAAGGATAAACAACAAATCCCTAAACCTTGTTTGGAGACTTTAGCCTAACATATTCGTCACACAATTTCTAAGAAGAAAATGTATGAGAATAATCGGCTGGAACATAAAAGCAAAAGCTTTGTAATTGAGTGATTTCTCTCCTAATTCTCTGTATTCTCCCACTCCCAGTATATACGTCTTTAACATTCGCAAAGTACTCATCTATTCATAATGGAGATGAAGTACACTGGTACGTGGTGAACGACGGGACGGGTGTGCTGCTTTCTTTGACTGGAGTAAGGATGAAGGGTACTGCTGTGTAGTTGAGGTTGAAGACGGAATAAATTGACATGACGGGAGAATGTGATGGGGTACTGAGGCTCGCCTGCAAATTGGGAATGGCATGATCCACATGGGTTAGTTTTGATTGCAGATTTAGGGTTTAGGACCCCATGTACATGGATTTGGCAAATCGTGTAACAAAAATAAGAAAGATCTCAATGATAACGATCCCAAAAACATCCCAACAATGTGTGGCATGTATTCATTGAATGTGATTTTCAATGGGTCATTTGCTATGATGTGACTACACTCAATGAATGCATGTCACATTGTTTGAATGCTTTTAGGATGATTATTACTCGGATCCCTATCATTGTTGATCATGTAATGGGCCTTCAAATGGTGACTTAACAAATGGATGGATTGATGATATCGGGCTTGCTAAATAATGGGCTTGATGCAAGTGGGCCTCACATGGGCTTGGACAAATGGATATCACATCCAAAGAAAATGGGCTTTGGACAGCAATTGGGCTGCAAGAGTTGATCATGGGCCGGACCCATCTTAATCACATTTTTGCCTGAAAAACACAATGAAAGTTAAGTGATTTCAAAAATATCATTCCTAAATTAATTGTACAAGAATCTCTCTTCCCTCCATTTCATGCCTTTTTACCTGAGTTTTGTAAATATGAACTAATTAAGCAATATCAATTCTCAATTAACTCAAAACGAGAGGAAAACTAATGTAACGGGTGCACAAAGATATGTATATTCTCGGCACATCAAACTTCATTAACAAGCCCAACACAAGAATTGGGCCTAAGCATAGCACAATGCTTCTTCTATCCAAACAAGACCTTCTCAACCATTAGTCTGGGAATCTGATCATCAGCCAAATTCAAATTATTCAATACAACCCCTGAAGGGGAATCCCAACTCCAGGCTGGACTTTCATTTGGGAAGGCTCAAAGTCTCATGATATGCGTGATCTTCAAATATATCAAATAGTATGCTTTGAATACATTTATGAATGGGACCATATCGAATTGGCATAATTCAACCGAGTGACATATAAGCAAATGTCAAGTCTCTCTCACACAATCAACAACGTATTTTCTAGGCCTAAGAATCAATGACGACGACCAAAGAAAAGACAGTCACGCGGGCCTTTGACTCAAAACGGACAATATTGGTTCGTAGTGTTTTAGCTGGATTTTTAACTCGTCCATTTGGACGTGACCTCTATCTGTCCACTCATTAGGTATGACATTATCCAACCCACAAGTGTGAGAGAGTGTTAAGACTTTATCTTACATCGGATTGACATAACCCAACCAAGTGGCATGTAAGTAAAAGTTCAGCCTCATTCACACAATCAACTCGTTTTCTAAGAACCAATGGCGATGGCACAAGCAAAAACAAATATCGTACGAGCATTTGGCCCAAAGTGGACAATACTAATTTGTACCCTTCATGTGAATCCAGAAATTAATAAATAAGGGAAAGACCAGGTCATAGGTAGCTTGAGACACATGCATTGATTTGTTCATGTCAAGGACAAGGAAGCTCACCAAAAACTGCTTAGGACAGAAGAATGAATGAACATACACAGAAAACAGAAGCCGGCCAGTAAAAATAAATACAACTCATTAACTATCAAGCTTGACAACAAAGCTAAGCTATTCGGTAAAAATGTGAAACAACAGCAACTTCTTTTTACATAATTCATAACTTATGCTTTTAAAGGGCTAAATATCATTTTCATCAACTAACTATAACAGCCAAATACAGCAAATAGTTGACAAGACGAGGAAATATCATGGATGACAACAACAAAAATCGCGGGAGATATGACAAGTCTTTCGAAAATTGTTCGATTTTGTAAATGAAGTCCCCAAGAAGCGTTGCTAGGGCAAGAGGAAATTCAGCGAAACTACCTAAATGAAAATCTTTACAGGGAAACATACAGAGGAGATGGAGGACATAAGTCATTGATATACCTTTTCAAGCAGCCAACATGCCTTGGCAAAAGCATGTATCTCTCGGTCCTATATCAGAGAAAATGTAATTCTGTGAGCACTTGACTTACACGAGCGGCCTTATCAGGTGCCGTCCATATAAAGTAAAGGTGACAAGAATAGAAAATCCAGAGACGATACCAAACCTGCCAGCGTGAACGGGGGGCTGATGTTGCTCGTATTTTCAGGATACCCTGAGACCTGAGTTAATCATCTAATCACAATAACCCACCAGGTGAACAATACACATACTGTAAGCTCGCAAACAAATTTAAGAAGGAAAATCTTGGTGTCTTTAATATTCTCTAAGAAGGCATTAGTTAAACAACAGATCAATTGATTTAGCAAAATTAACATCCATGGAAAATCATATAATAATCCTCATGAGGCGGCATCGGGAAACTGTATTTCAAGAATTTCCTTATGATATTTTGATTAGTAACACAAATTCGTCATATTAAGCAACTTCTTTGAAATTCATTGACGTACAAATAAGAGATGATCAATTCATACATCAGAATCTGCTGAAAACTCAATAAAATGAGTTTACACGCAAATTTTAAGTCTCGGGAAGAAGAGAAGACAGACACATATTGATGATACAAACACCAACTCATTCTGCATAACAACTACAAATGCAGGAACAGTGATGGGGTGACCCTTTTTTCATGATTCCTAAGACACAGAAGACTTTATGTCTTTATGACTTTCAACACTAAATAATCAATAGCAGGAAAGATAACATGGAAACAACGAGTGAGCACGAACATTTTATAATCAATCTATCACGGTAACCTTCACTAAATTTAAGAGATTCTAACCATTATGTTGTTGAACTACTGAACGGTCTGCACTGGATACCTATGGATGCAATCTTCCCATGGGCTATTAACAGAGGAATTCACATTCCTAAGAGCTTCCCAAACAGCACTGTTACATTTAAATCCACTCCCAAAAGCAATCTGCCAGACACGGTTTCCCTTCCGCATCCTCCCCTTCGCTTCTGTGTACGCCAATTCGTACCAAATGGAGCTTGATGAGGTGTTACCAAACCGATGAAGAGTCATCCTAGAGGCCTCCACATGAATCGGGAGAAGCTGCAAATTCTTCTCAAGCTCATCAATTACAGCCCTTCCACCAGCATGAATGCAAAAGTGATCGAAAGCAAGCTTAAAATCAGGAATATAAGGCTTCACTTTCGCATTAAGCAACTTCTTAGAAACCAAGGTGGCAAAAAACAGGAGTTGCTCACTTATAGGCAAAACCAGAGGACCCAAAGTGGTGATATTAGTCTTCAGTGCATTACCGGCTATGGCCATAAGATCTTTCGACAACTTAACTCCCGTCTTTCCCTGATCGTCCTGTTCCTGATAAACACAATTAAATGCCTTATCATCAGCTCCTTTATGGGTTCTCACCACATGAACAAGCTTATACTTGGACCGGTGACTGTCTACAGGTTTGTTCGACAGCAAAACTGCAGCACCCCCAACTCTAAACAAGCAATTGGGTATCAACATAGACTTCTTGTTCCCAAAATACCAGTTCTGAGTGATATTCTCAGTACTAACAACAACTGCATAAGTGTTCCTATGAACTTGTAGCAAATCTTTAGCAAGATCAACAGCTATGACACCAGCACTGCAACCCATGCCACCAAGATTGAAACTTCGAATATTGCCTCTCAACTTATACTTGTTAATAATCATAGCAGAAAGCGAAGGAGTAGGATTAAACAAGCTACAATTAACAACAAGGATACCAATGTCTTTAGATTTCAAGTCTGTGTTCTTAAAGAGCATATCCAATGCACCAAACATCACGTCCTCGGCTTCCTTTCTCGCAGCCGCCATCGACGGCCTCGGAGGGATGTGATGCATCGCTTCAGGGACATACGTCTCCTCCCCCAAACCGGAACGCTCGAGAATCTTGCGCTGGAAATCCAAGGAGGACTCGTCGAAATCTCCAGTGAGCTTGGAGTGCTCCATGAATTGATTATATTTGACCTGAAGATGATCTGGGGCACGGTAACAGGCATAGTCAACGAGGTAAACGGGCCTGGGTCGGGTCATGATGTAGATGGTGGATCCGAAAACGAGAATAGCAGAGCAGGTAATGACGGTGACGAGGTTGTACTGGAGGTGCAGCCAGAGCTGGTGAATGTCATCTGGGTTCATTCGTGACGCTTCGACAATAATGGCCGCCATCAAAGGGACCAAGCAGAGCTTCCATAGATGGGTAATCAAGTAGTGATACCCAAGCTTCACGTACTTGAGATTCACGCTCTGTAGAAAATCGGGTAATCGCCGGCTTTGCTGGATCTGAACCGCACCGGGTCCGCCATTGGAAGAGTTCGATTCATTCGCACTCATGGTCAATTGCCACCAAGAATCGGAATTCCGGGTTTGATTACCTAACCCAAATAGATCAAATTAGGAAATGGGGTCTTTCCGTATTTCGATTGCTCACTGCCGGCGCTACGTAATCACTATTTATAAATACAAAAATGGAGTTCAAAGCTTCAAAGAGAAATGGATCTGGATTCTGCAGAAGGCCGAGTCAGGTGGGTTTAGAAGGGGTTGATGCACCTAGGACAACGACCCAGTATTGTATATCGTCGAACACGTAGAAGTGGATTGTTAAATGGGTAGCTGATGAGTATACGCCGCCATGAGAGAGACTGTTCAATGTTGAAACGACTCTGTTTTCCTTCTGCTATCTCTCCCTGGCTTGAGAGAGAGAGAGTGAGAGGAAGATCAGATTTATAATAAATCTACGAAATCCTATTCAATTGAGAAAGAACTCGTTTTCATTTATTTACAAAAAAAAAATAATTTTGAGTTTTAAATCTGGGAGAGGAGGAGGCAGTGGATGTGGAATACTGGAATGGCGGAAGCTTCAAGGCAAATTCTGACACGGTTTCTTGTTTATGAAATATTTACATACTAGATCTTAATTTTGATTGGATTTCAGATACATAATTGATCAAACTCGGATTAATTTAAATTCGGATAAATAAATCGAATAATAAACTAATTCGAATTATGATCCGAACAAATAAACTGATGTGTTTTGACCCAATCCAATTTTAAACCGAACAATTTTTTTTGTTTGAACTCAGATTTCGAACATATAATTTATGTCCAGCCTTAATTTAATCTGAATCGAACAAATTCGGTTATCCGGACAGAGTTTTATCACCCCGACACACAACTTAGTGTTATCTAGTAAAGTACAGATGGATCATTGAAAAATAAAGGTGTTTATAATTGGATCACTTAAAAAACGTGTCAAATTAAGTTAAAGTTCAGGAATTAAATCACTCCGGTCCGATTCCGATCCCGATCAATTTTTCCGACGCGATATGCTGACCTGTCAAATGAAAGTGGAGGGGTTTTTTCGGGATTTTAGACTTTTTATCTTCTTCTTCTTTTTGTTACATAGATGCAGTTACGCACAGCTCATCAGTAGTTATCTGTTGTTTTCAGTGACTAAAAATGGGAAGGAACTGGATAAGGAGAGAATTAGTACAAGCTTTAAACGTGTGGCATAATTCTTTTGACATAACAGGAATTGAATCGAAAAGGCTTACATCACCAGAGATTTTTTGTTAAATTGACTTGTTATTCTTGCGTGCTCCTGAATAGAAGAAAATATATTGTCATCAACTATCACTCTTATGGCGTCAATGTGAAGAGAAAGCTCATGGACATGGCCCCGTTTCGTAAAGCATCTTACGCTAGCTTATAACGAATAAAAGCAGCATTACGCTAGCTTATATAAGGGTGTGGGTGCCGGGGCTTTCTTGTAGAAAAGCTACATCGGAATATCGGATCACGTTGTAAAATTATTATGAGAGCTCAGAAATTTTTAAAATTTTATATTTGATGGTTCGAAATTGTCATGCATTTTTTAATGTTGAATTTGATTTTTGTTTCGAACAAAAAAAAATATATCGTTAGATTTGTAGAAAGGATCAAAATATAAATATAAATTAATTTTCAAAAAATTGACCTTTGAATTTTGTGTGTGCTTATGAATTTTGTTTGAATTTCCTCATAAATTTATTCGGTTAAAAATAATTAATGATGCATAATTATGCTCAAGATGATTCAAGTAGTTATGCTCAAGATGAATTCATTGAAAATTGATGTGGAGAAGATGATTTGTGGAATAATGGCTCACGCGATATATAAAAATATTGGGGATCCCAGTAAAAAGCATCATAGTTATCTCAGTAGTGGATCTTATCCCTTGATTGATATAAGTGTAAGGGCCCACAAAACCTTGTGATTGAACCAGAGAGTGACGCATCCACCACTGAGATGATTGGGATGCCTTTTACTGAGATCCCTATCACTTCTGCGCGATATAATTATCAATAAATAAACTTTTGGTAGGAGGCATAAGCAAATAAATTAATAATTTGTATCCCTAATAAATAAATAATATCATTTTGTAATATTTGAAAATGTAGAAAATATATAACTAATATTTATTGGGCTACTAGCATTTTAGCTTTGGTTTTTATTTAACTGGAATTGATTTTATATTTTTTGTAAAAAAAAAAAGATAATAAGTGGGACACATGCAGTAAACAATCTAGGAAATGGCCAAATCCGAAATCGGTTGACATGGAAAAATCGACCCGCCACAACTATATCATTGTGGTTGAGATGTCAAATACATGATTGAGGAATTCAAAGCGAGAAAAAAAAATTCTTTTTTTTTTTTTTTTTATCTTTTTACATTATGTGATTTTAATTGAAATAAATTTTCCACTTTTTGATCTCTACACCCTCCTCAAGAACAAAATTTGAGTATGTTAAGCATGATGAATATTATTTGTATCCATTTTTTATTAAGTACACTCAATTAACCATTTAAAAACACATTAAAGTGTGATGTACTTAGTAAAAAAGGGGTGTAAATAATGTTTATCTTAAGCATTAGCTTCGCAAGGATTTTGTTCCCTTTTTTTTAAATTTTTTTCGAACATTTTCCTTAAATGATAAACAAAAGAATTCGAGGACGTCGCCTACACAATTCATCAAATTATTGTCCTTGTACAAATTATACACCGGTGAATTTGAAAAAATCAATCTATCGATCCATCTCTTTTGCCTCAAATTTAGTATTTGGAAATTCTCGAGTCTTGTTAACTATTTCAAAAATACTAAAGTTGCGTGGTTTTGCGGATAAAAGAGATCCATCGTTGACTTATTTTTTAAAATGTAAAGTCCCTTAATTTTTATAGGATAATACATTGTTAGTGGTTAATGGTGAGTTTAGCCTTATAAATAAGGCATTAGTGCCCACATCCTTCAATGTGGGACTTTAACACTCTCCCACACTTGTGGGTTGGGTTATGTCAGACCCAACAAATGGAGTAGAGGTCATGTCCAATTGAACCAAATTGCTCTGATATCATGTTGTAAATTTACACCCCTATACACACCAACAATATTATCCGCTTTGGATTGTTTAGTTCCTGTGGATACATCTTGTCCGTACGGCTTTGTTTCTCCTTAGGCCCAACTCACTCAAGCCTATGAAAAATGCATAACAATATTGTCCACTTTGGATTGTTTAGTTCCCGTGGATACATCATGCTCGCACGACTTTGTTTTTCTTTAGGCCCAACTCACTCAAGTCTAGGAAAATACTTTATTGGTGATTAAAGGAGGACTTGATCTTATAAATAAGACATTAGTGCTCACATCTTTCGATGTGGGACTTTTAACACGATTATAAACAAAATCCCCTTAAAAAATTCTAACAACCAACGTATGACTAAGGTCCAATTAATTTGGACAGAAAATAGATCCTCACAGTTCAATTACTAATGATTCCATTTGTAATTTTTTTAGTGGGGGTATTTTTTTTTTCAGTCTCTACCAATAATTGCAATCTAGAAGAAGGAGAAAAAGACAAAAAGGGGGTTTGCGACGACAATTTGTGTGGCCCATTTAATGCGATGCAAAAATCAAAACCGGATCTCATGATTGCGTCCAATCTTGGACTAACCAAAGTCAATAATTATTAGTTTAATCATGTAAACGACAATGATAAAATCATTGCTATCCCGTATCCCAATTATCCTTACTGCTAAGTTAAACGTATAGGATCCAAATGAACTTGTTGGTTTTCATGTATCCCACGTGATATACATGAATTTTTCAATATGTGAATTGTTTTACTCCCACTCGGATCATAACTTAGTGATGAATCTCTCTGTGTCAAGCTGAATGAATTCGAAAAGGTTGGATTTTCATTGGAAACAATATCATTGTGGTCATTCAATGCACTCTGACCTAACTTATCATGTTGTCAAATTGATAAAATTCTACCTGTGACGGTTTGAATTCATAACCATGTGCAAACTTTATAGTGTGGTCCTCGGTTATAAAAAAAAATTATCAACCCCTGTGCAAAAAGATAAACTCAAGTGTTTCGTATACCAAATTAAAAAAAATTAATCATCATTAGTTGACTTGGCCATCCATAAATAGTGAAACTTATTGTTATTTGGTTTCACTTTTCACTTTCTTTCTTTCTTTCTTTTATTGGGATTCTTCTATGATATGATATCTTATGCACATAGATGAACTTTAATTCATAAGCACTGTGCAATTATGTCCATGAATAATAATCTATGAGTTCAGGAGCACTATGTAATTATGTCCATGATTAATCATGACTACTGACTCTTTTTTTTTATTTAATATATCATCCAACATATAATCAAATTGATCCCCTTTTAAACCCGAGCCACTAGTTGAACTCTGTTGGAGTAGTAAAGATAATGTCTATCTCTGGTGATTAGGGTTCAAATCCCCCTCCCCATTTAAAAAAAAAAAAAAATTTAACCCCTTTTCAAATAAACTTCTTTTTTTTTTATAATATTTAAGTGGAAAAAGAAACATTATTGTATGTATAGAAACATTGATACTCATAACTTATTCACACTATATATAGTGCGATAATTATGGACCTTTTTATTTTTATTTTTATTTTTTATCATAACGATAGATGTTGATTCTCGAGATTCAACTTTTGGACCACGTCAATAATTGTAAAAAAGGTCCTCCAATGCAACAAAGAATTCGATGCCTTAGTCAAACATAAACAAGAGTTCAAAGTAGATTTTTTTAGGATCACAACAAATCTGGATTGAAAGCCAATGAATTACGGATGGGATATATTGTTGGAAAAAATCATCATGAAAGCCAATGACAAAAGGGTCTCACTTACAACAAAAACACTTTAGCTTACTGGCTTGAGCGCGTCGGAGAGGTTCGTTGAGCACACTATCAGGACCCTATCTGTCTATCATAACTTGTGTTTGTTCCCTGTTCAGGATGGAAGGAAGAGAACACTAACCAGCTACTCACTAGCTAGGAAGGAAGTTTGATTTCAACTCGGTCTGAGTTAGCTGATTTGTCTGATAAATCACCCCTATTTATGACACCATCAAATGCATTTCTCAATGGGTCTCTCCAAGAAACTGTCTACATGAAAGATGAAATGGGCCGTAATTGAGCATTACCTTTCATGATAATAAACAAAATTGGGTGGTGGGTGAATAAATATTAATATATTAAACTATAGAGCTGCCATAGTGGTAGACAAGTTGGGTTTTGCAAGTGAGTCGTTGGTTGAACGGTAATCATGTTGCATATAATGGATCACCCACCTGGCCACCCATTAGGGTGTGGGTTCGAATCTCACCCCTTTCCAAACCCCTATTTAAAAAAAAAAAAAACACGTTGGGTTTTCTTAGACTGCTCGGGCTGGTAAATCTAAGCCCACAAGAAGAAATGGATAGCCCAACCCATCATCTATAGTGATTGGGCCGAACCAAAATCTACGTAACAGTTATGCAGCTCCGATTCTCGCGTACAAATTCAGAGGCTAGAGAGTAGAAGGTCGGTGGAAGACTATCCACAGTGATTTGGCTACTGGTCTGAAAGTTTATCGTCAAACTCGGGCCGGACAATACTGTGCAGGTTATTTCTCTTGATCTTACTCCGTTACGAGTTTAATTATTCGACCTCGAATCTGTATAGCCAATGACGAGCTGCTAATTTGGCCTAAATCGATGTGAGGTTTACGATGTTCGTGCTTGTGCTTATGGTTATCGGTTCAATTAAATTTTATTCGAATCTGTATAGCCAATAATGAGCTGCTAATTTGACCTAAATCCATGTGAGGTTTACGATGTTCGTGCTTGTGCGTATGGTTATCGGTTCAATTAAATTTTATTTTTTGACGTTTGAAGGTTAGAAATTGTACGTTATGCTATAGGTTTTTTTTTATGGCAAATTTGGGGATATGCAGGTGACGCAAGGGATGAGTTTTTGTTTTAAATTTTTTTTTAATTTCTGGTTTAGGGTTTAACAATTGGATGTAACACTGAGTTTCTTGAGTTGACGTGACCATTTTGAATGAACCAGTGATGAAATGTTGCTAAATAGTGATTTGTGTTTGCATATTTGGTGGGAGAGAGCAGACGGAATTAGTGAGTGATAATAGAACGTGAATATTTTTATATGATATGGTTAAGATTAACAACAAAGCCATGGAGTGCAGAGTTTCGTTCTCTGAGTGGGCGAGAACAATCGCAACCATGTGGATTCGAGCCCTTTCTATTCCAAACTGATGGCTTAGAAGTTTAAAATTGAATTCAGTATTCCTAATTTCCCTTGTGCTTGAATCACTAGCACAGAGTCAATGCTATAGTTTTGCCTTTGCATGTATATCTTTTCCGACAATAACAACTCAAGTTTAAAGTCTAAGACCATGGATATTTAATCTTGGTTCTCTCTTTCTCTTGTTTTCTTCTTTTATTTTGAGGAAGGGGATTCAGGAACAAGTAGTATTTGTTAATTATAAACTGTATTTACAGCTTCTCAAGCTCTCTTCGTGTTCTAACTATAAGAATAGACTAATGGTGGAATTAGCATAATCTTTTAGCCCTTAACTTTAGAAAATTGCTTTAGATTGTTTTGTAATACAGCTTCCGGAATCCCTTTTTTTTGGTGGATTTTAGTCATGAGCTAAATGGATGTGCTTTGGGTCTTCAATACATTCTTGATTTGTTCTTCTTAACAAATCTTGCCTAGGTAGGTGTTTGTGCAGGACTGCATAGAGATGTCCTATTGACATAGCATCACACAATACATCTTGAACAGGAAACCTATGTTTCTCTGACATAGAAGCAAACAGGAAAAAAGAGAAACTAAAGTATGCTAAATGAAATTTTGTTCTCCATCTGAAACCCAATCATTGTCTTACTTACATGTTTAACATATGACTCTTTAGAGTATTTTCCTTATGAAATTGATGATAATTATATCTGGTAATGCATTAATATATACTGGATTTTCAATATAAAAGCCAACCGCAGAAAGCAAGGTGTGTTGCACTCAAATCCCTCCCCCAAATTAAAGAAGAGGGTAAGAAAAGGAATGGAAAAACACAATTGGGGAAGAGATGGAGAATTTGAGATCATTGTTAGTTTGTTTCTTGGCATGAGTACATGTCCTTGAGGAGACTGTTTTCTTCAATTTTTTGCCCTAGATTATTTGTTATAGGGAAGCAAAATTCGTTGTTCTTAAGAGCTTGACCTGCTATTTTTTTCAATAGAAGTATAGTAATAAATTTGCTCCACATTCATGATTTTAATTGAGTGGACAATTATCAAAAAGATCTGTTGGGTTAATGTCCTTTTGTGGTTTTATTGGCTTTATCTAATGGAAGGGTTCATTATCTTTAGGAAGTACTGAGCATGGAAACACAAAAAACTGAGACAGAGAAACATGCAGCAGCTTCTGGCCCAAACCCTGCCATGACTTCATGTCGGAAGAAGAAGAAAGATGATGCCACTTTTTTGGAGGATGTGAAAGATCACATTGATGAGTTCATCAATGCATCTATGGATGAACACAAAAGTTGCTTTAAGAAGACCATCCAGAAGGTTCATTTTCAAATATAACTGTCATTACTTCCTCCCATGTAACTATGTTGTCATTCCCTGTCTGCTGCTGATGGCCAACTTTTGTGTTTCTTCCAGATGTTTGGAATGTCTAAAATTGTGGCAGAAAGAAATGCCGAGGCTAAAGAAGTTGAGAGTTCTCTGCCACTTCAAACAACTGTTGCAGACTGAAGTATCTTCCTCCTCTCCTATTAGTTACATTTTATTCTAGAAGCATGCTGTTCCTCTTGGATTTGATTAGAATTTTGTATCTTATAAAAATGCTATGGCTACCATTTGGAAGTCTAAATTTTGTTTCTACATTGAATTTTAATTAATGAAAGTTATGTTCATTTGAGCTTGTGCATTTTTGGGACTGCTCTGTGTCTAGTAGTTAAAAATGAGACTCCATTGGGTTGAATTAATGATGAATTTGATGGTGGATTGATGACTTTAATTTGAAGTGTATGGTGCTTGTTAAGATTTTTGGCTTGGTTTTAACTGTCTGCTTAGTAATTAAATTATTGTCTTTTTCATTTGCTCGACTTTTTGTGATGAATTATGTTTTCACATGGTATTGGAGCCTCAACTAGGTTCAAGTTCTAAATTCAAAAATGAATACCCTATACCATTTAAATTTATATTTCACAAGTTTGGCCTCACTGATATACAAGGAGTCTGGCCTCAGCGTGAGGGGAGTGTCCGAGTAATAAATAGTGTTCGTCTTTGCAGCAATTTATGTTGAAGTTGCAATGATTTTCTTCCCTTAAACGGAAAATGGTCTTTTGAAGTTGTGAGCAAAATTTCATTGTTATGGTCTGATAAGATAAGCATGCTGAAGATCATTGTTATGGATAAAATTTATTGGACTTGAAAGTCCAATAAGATCTTCGTCAGATAAGTCCTTGTAATCCCAATTGTGCAAACTCTATGCAATAAGTTGCTTAGCTTTTCTGCAACTTTCTATTCATTCTTGTTAGTCATCTAGTCGGCATGAAAGTGACATGATTAAAATTTCATGCAGGAGTTAGTCGCCACCACAATGGTTTAACAGTTGGGTTTTCTTAAACTGACAAGTACTCCTACTCTAGGGTTTTACTCAGGATCTTTGTGGATTCATAAACTTCTTGTCAATTTTGAATAACATACTTTAAAAAAGTAGGTCCATTTAGCTCTTACCTTCTTGAGATCACCCTTATGGTTAACCATATTAGCTGGCCTCGGGTGCCAAGAGTCCTATAATTTGCTTTATTGTAATGGGATCTGTGCAATGGGATCAAGCACAGACATAGGCCAAATGGCCAATCCTGTGCATGGTGGGGGACACATGTATCTCGTACATTGTAAGGGGGTTGTTGAACGAACCAACCTAACAAACATGTTTATGGATTTTGATTTGCTAATTATAGTGGATTCAGGCTGAATATAGGGGAATATTTAAAAGCAACCCCACTTGATTATTACTTAAACCAGTAAAGATCTTGAGTTAACAAGACAAATGAGGTCTTATTATAGGTTGATCTAACTTCTATAGGGAGCAAGTGGTGCACAGCTCGAGCACTCTCTTGGCTCACTGTCAAGAAATATGGGTGTGATGAATTATGATTTTATCTGTTGACTTTTTTTGGTCCCAGTTTACTTGGTGTTTGCACATGCTACTGTAGTTTTATTCTTTGTTCAATACGCGTAAATTTGTCCTCATTAGCAACTGTTTATTATCTACAACGAAGTGAATCCAGTTAATAAGTAGAAGTTATGTGGAAATATGTTGAATTTATAGGTTCCCTTGAAATTTGTTTTGGAAGAACAATAGTCTTCCTAAAGGAAAATGGTGTGACACTACAGAACACATAGTGGGTGTCCACATCCTCAACGGGAAAAAAAAAGCTTAAAGGTGGAAGGGATTCTAGGTTTGCAAAAAGATGAGATTTGTCTTTGTCAAAGAGAGAAAAATGAGCAATTTGGTGGGACTGTGGTGACGGACTCGTTCCATGGGTGTAGTAACTATGGTTCAAACCGAACATTATACTGGGGTGGGTAGTGGGTACCCCTATAGTCATGCCTAGAGAGTTATTAACGTTGGTCGTCCATGCCCATCCTTTCGAAAAAAAAAGAGAAGAAAAGAAAAGAACATTGTGTGACACCATCCACTTAACTTTTCATTAAAAGTGATGGCATCCTTAATCAAACGCTTAGAACTATATGCATATTGTGTTCTGTTATAGAGGATAGTGTTGATGCAGGTGTTAAAGTTGCTTCACTATTACAATTACTTGTCATGTGTTTAAACTTCAAAAATCATGGAAACAGTGTTTTTCTCTATCTTTTCCTGTGTCAATTAGAAATAGAAACTAGACAACAAAAGCAGGATTATATGTAACTTTGACCAGCAGTTAGTTCTCCTGTTGCCACATGTCAATTTTTCTTGCCAGAAACATAGTTCCCTTGCTGTATCTTTGCCTCTTTTTGCTTTCATTTTTTTTTTCTTTCCCGCCTCTTATACTTGCTTCTTTGTTTTGCATAAATTCAAAGTATTGGTCATAAGTCCAAAGAATGAAAAGCAGTAGATTGATGGAAAACAAAAGGAACTTGATTTCATCCTTGAAACTTAAATAGTAAGAACAGCATTAGAGGATGTCTCTTCATCCATAAATGCATCACACACACATAGATAAACACTTCAGGTTGAATCATAGATTTGTGATTCTTGAATTTACCAGTATATATACTGCTATATCTACTCCTACTTGTTATAAAAGGAGCAGACCAATTAGTTCTTTATTGCTGCATTTACTTTAATACTTAGTAGAGCTTCAAATTCTTCATCCTGCATGTCAGAGAAAGAAAATGATATTAGACTCCTCTAATTATATGAACTTTATCTGTGTTATGATTAGATAATGATAGGCTTTTGCGATTTTGGTGTCGGCTACATGAATCCGAAGGAAATTTTAGTTAGGAATCCACTACGTGAATTCTAATTCTTTGTGCAAAGCACTAAGGAGTATAAAGATATCACCGGATTCGTTAGTTTTAAGATATGAACATTAGCTTTTACTTACTACCTCTTCAGCTCGTCGCTCATGCTTCCATTGCTATTCCCTCCAGTAGTCCTGTAATTGGGGAATGGCACTTGACCTGCCTCAATATCCCCAACATCCTTCTCGAGGCGCTCATAGTGGCTCTTCACTTCTTCTGCTGTTTTTCCACCAACTGCCCTGGCTACATTGTGCCAACGTTCCGGGGTGTCCTTGTCATACACAGCCAAAGCCCTCTCAAAAGCCTTGTTTTCTTTGGCCGTCCACGACCCATCGGAGCCATGCGATGACATTGAACGGGATGCCATTGATTTCTAAGAAAACAAATGTAAATGTGGAGAAGAAAATTCTTATTTGAGAGGCTAAGGAGGAGGATATGATGAAGAGTCAAATAGAGAAGACTGAGGTCAATTAGATAATATGTAAAAAGGAGGTGGCAAAGCCTGCTCTTTATAAGAGGGGCTAGGAGGGGGTGAGGTGGGGTACTGCCAGTTGGCAAAGAAAGTCTCTAAAGAAAACAAAATTTGTAGAATTTTAATGATTTGTTTCCTTAGGAACCACAAATGAAGCAGGACAAACAGGAAGAACAACATCAATTTAGGAGGAGAGAATCAGTATCTCCAATAAATTAGGGTCTATGAACATACAAAAGCTTAATTCACAAGACTTGATGGAGTTTTTTTTTTTTTTTTTTAAACTCTTAGGACATATTAGAAACCTTAATTAATCCATCATAAATTATTTATTTTTTTGAAAACTCTGAAGTGGATTCTCTTTGACTGTCAATCTGTCAAGTGCTACCATCTCCACTAATTTCCTAGCATCCATGCTTCTTTCTACTTTCCTCTCATCTTCTTATCAAATATCAGAGAATAAGATAAAATTTACTGAGTTAGAAAAACTGGGAAAAAGATATGCTTGGCAATGAAGAAAACAACAAAGACAGAAGAAAAGTTAACAAAAAAAAGCTTCTGATATTATGCAGATTACCTCTTCTATTCTATTATCCTCCCAGAAACAAGGGATCTTAAGGTGGGGTCAAGCTTCAAACCAAAACAAAACTTTCACAGTTTCACGTGTGCACAACAATCCTCCACATATGTTGTTACTTCACAAAAATCTGATGTGTTTGATTGTGTAATCTTCTCATCATCATAGGTTATCTTTGTAACTGTACTCTGTCCTGAACAACATTCCAAGAGACTCTAGCTGGCCTCCTGTTCCATACAATTATTTTAGTTTGTTTTCCTCAACATTTGCCACCCACTCTTGTGGCAGTAGGGACAACACCCTGAATTGGGTTTTGCCAGTTAGCCTGTGTTAAGCCAGTAAACCTCCTAAATGTATCTCTCTAAGGGGCCCGGGGAGTTCAAGTGGCAATCCGAGCCTTGATGAGCAATAGTGTAGGTCAAGAGTTCGGAACCCCAGCAAGGATCCGGCATGACTTGGTAACCACCTTGTGCATGTAGGACGGAGAATTTTGATTCAAACATCCGTGATTGAGTGAAATTCATGTCAATAATAAGTATGTCATTAAAATGTACTTGAAAACCTAAGAAACAAGTTTTTTTTTAAAAATTTCTTTTGGTACTTGGGTTGGAGAATTTCAAGCATAACAACAAAAACATGTCAGTACGTCAAAACATCATATCAGAACAAGAAACCTACACATAGAAGGTCAACAAAGGTAAACAACTCTCGTGCACAATGCTCCCGTAGTGGGCGGGGTCAGAGACAAGCAGGATGTACGCACCACTGCAAGGCCACATGTTCTCCTGTAAACGTAAACATAGAAATCTGTGAAATTTTGGAACTACTTCCAGCTGCACAATCAAAGCCTATCTTTTGTACTGATATTCTATTTGGCTCTTTACTGTTATTTAGTAAGAGTAAACTATTTGTTTGCATGGTACTACTCAGGTTTAAATTATCGAATATGTCATACACTTCCAAAACACAAACCAGATAATAATAAAAAAAAATACAGTACTGTAGACAATATGTTTGCTTTGTCTTCAGCTGTTACTTCAAGATGATTTTTGCTGAAGTCACAAAGATTGGCTCGTATAGTTTTATCATCTTCTTCTTTAATTTTTAACCCAATATAGATGGGAATCATTTTGTCCCCCCCTTTTTCTCTATGTGATTAGTCTGTATTGTGAAAAGAACTGATAAGAAGGTTTGGTTTTAGCATGGCTGGCCCATGTATCTGTGGCATTGGTGAAGATACACAAATAATATCTATATATTCTGATATCAAGTTTCTCATAAGCAACCAAAATGCTATAATTTCTTAGAATCTTGTACTGGATGCTTAGAGTCAGTGTTTTCCTATTTACCAGTACTTTGTGTGATGTAATTAATTGCTGCAAAATGGTAGGCTGATTTGCTTAAAAGTAGAGTTTCTGTAAAGTTGCCATGGCATTCTCTCTTTTATTTGTTTGAACATATGCAGATTGCAGACAAACTCTTTTATCTTGAAGAATTAATGCATATTGTTTCCACTATGTTATTATGCTTTGGTATATGTGGTACTTGTTTGATTTCTCTAGCCAACTTGACTGATATTTAATTATTGATACTCCTTAGTGCTTTGCAAGTTCATCACTGTCTGCTTATTATGAATGCTATGTTTAACTAATGTCTGCCTTAGGACCTTTAGGTTCTGCTTTAATGTTATTATCACATGAACCATATAATCACCTGTCATAATCTTCTTATTTAGTGAACATCTAGCAGAGAGACTAAATAATAAATATCTAGGGGAATAACAAGTTTGGTATCCGCATCAGAATGGGGAGGCTGGAGTTGATACCGTGCATATAGGCTGCAAATTGGTTGTAAATGCCCCAGCCTCCACTGGGGTCTATTCTCATCAAGAATCCGCAGAATCAACTCCTAAAAGTGGTATTATGGAAGGAACAAAGATATCAGGATTAGCGAGCAGCGTTCGCTGTAGTTACGGATTAGGATTCTTGAAATACAATGGAAAACAGTTGCTTCCATGGATTGTGATTCTTTTACCCTCCCTAGTTAGGAACTAGATGTTTTGAGCAGAAAATTTGGAGAAGTAGTTGTTGCACAGAATATTTGTCAAGTTGCATCAGTCATCTTCAAGGGATTCTGATGAAAAGCTAAAGGAGCTAGCAGTGATGATTAGTTGAAAGCTACTTGATCAGCAAACAGTCTAGGAATCTGTACGATAGAAAAAGATCGATTCAATCTCTCGTTGTTGATGATTTATGGAACCCTTAGGACTTATCATCCACGTATCGTCTCGAATGGGATTCAATATGTGTGGATTCTCCTCTCTATACAAACACTGATTTTCTTCTCCCAGTGGTCCTTCACAACTGCAACTTGCAGATGGTGGATTGCCATCGACTTTCCAGACCATGATGTAACTCTCTAAAGGATCTATTCAAATAGAAACACCCAACGTAATTCGGGTTTCTTTGGTTAGATTGAGTCTTTTGTTTGTCATAACATATGATCATCAAGTCTTGAAGAATTACTTCTATCAGTAAAGATTTCATCTGTTAGGACCATAAAGCTGGGAATCTACAATATAATGGGAAGGGAATAGAGTCCACCACCAAGGACTGGCCGGCTGGTCCTAGGCGGCCACGAAGGCATAAAATCTCTTTGTTTGATAGAATCTTTGAGTATAGTCAAGAAATCAAAAGGAAGAAGAGAAAGAAACAGCAAGAGAGTTAATAGGTGCATTCAACTGTAGGAAGTTGAGAAGGTATCTAGTACAAAATGCAGCACAATGAGAGGAATATGCAGAACTGCAGAGAGATACTGATTGTGTGAATAAGATTTGTACAACCTTCCCTCCTTAAGATGATGAAATGCATATGTGGCTTAGCTTAGACTAGTTAGATACGATACATGATACACTAGCAGGTCCCAAGGATAAGAAGGAGAAAAAGAAATTCACAGAAAGAGGTTTTGAGTGTGTAACCAATCAGGAATCTCAAATCTTTCTGAATGTGCCAATCATCTCCTGCTCAAATTGCAGAAAGATTGCTTTTCCCCAAGTGTGTGTACTGAGATTTACAAATGCTTATACTCTTACAGGGAGTCTGATTTTATAAGATTCACTGGGAGTAGACCAATATAGTGTGGGGGCATGGGTTCTCATATCTTTCTGGTGCAAGGAGTAGGGGTGACAAAAATTCAGTTACAATATCATGTGTTTATGAAATATTTACATGTTTATATCTTAACCTGGATTGGATTTCGGACATACTTAATTGATTAAATCCGGACAATAACCTAATCCGGGTTAGGGTCCAAACAAATAAACTAGACAAGATTTATGTGTTTAGACTCGGATATGGTTTTAAATCGGACAAAAATTTTGTGTTTGGACCCGAATTTCTAACATATAACTTATATCCAAACTTGATTTAATTCGAGTATGACAAATTCGGTTATTCAGACTGGATAAGAGTTTTGTCACCCCTAACAAGGAGCAGAGTGGCCAAAGACAGTTGCACGAAGAAGAGAGCTATAACAGATGGGCCAAACATAACCAGCTCTGACCACCTTATATGATGACTTGGGCCCTTGGTGATTGTAGTGAGCCCACTGAGAAACAGGCTCAACAAGATACTCCGACTTTCCTTGAGGCTACACTGCGTGGATTCAACAATATTAATGTGAGAGCCTACAAAGACTAGAAATCAGCCCGTCTGCAAAGACTTGGATACAGCAGTCCTGATGGGGGACGCACAAGGGCTAGCTGTACACTTGCTGAAGGCGAGCGATGCTAAGGTCGGGAGTTCGAACTAATTTGGAGTATTTCTTTGAGGGTTTTTTGGGTTCTGAGCATGCACTCTTCCGATGAAGGGTTAGGAGCCACAGTTCTCCCGCATGAACTTTGGTTCAATCTTACTTATCGTCAACGTGGTGGAAACTGTTGTGACGGCATGAGATTTATACTCATTCATATGTCCGAATGGCATGTTGGATTGGTGGTTCCCGGTCACCGAAAAAAAAAAAAAAACTGCTCTTGCATTGTATGTAAGAAAAATAATGAGAGGGCAATGATATTGGATCAAGATTTGGCCCACCATGGTGATTGCAGCCATAAAAGATAGTTGTTGCCGATTCAAGATGGGCAATCTCCCTTCCAAGTTTTTTCTTCAATGCCTTTTCCTCTCCCCTTCCACCACGGCACCACCATAAACTAAACGTTTGCGAGTAGGTTCGACACTTGTGTTGACTTATAGGCCCATGTGTATTGGCAGGCCCACATGTCGAAGACTGAGCCGATACTGATTTGATTCCTATTTCGGCTGGATAACATTTGTAGTAGGTATAAGAGACAATAATGGATATGTTAACAAACTTTCTTTAAATCATTTGGCAATCCACACATCGTTAAGAGCATCTTCAACGGGAGATAAAATGGTCTTATTGTTAACTCTCTCTCTCTCTAGAAAACTAAAAACTTTCAGACCTTTTTTTGGTGAAATGACTATTTTCCTGTATTTCTCTAGCTTGTTTTCAGAGGGTATATCCCTGTGGTTTTTTGATGAAGCATTTTATTGATCGATTGACATGTTTTGTTGGAACTCTGCTTGTTTTGAAGGTTTATGTTCAGGACGAAGCGATTTCGCCTTTCTAGTAACGGGTTCTTCAAAGAATGGTACTTTTGGATATGTTTACAGTGGATTTAGCTTCAAATCTGCTTTGATGACTCATCGCAGCCAACAACGGTGGAAATCGATAAACGACCGATGGATATGCAACTTGATTCTTCTATGCCTAATGCTAATGAATCAGTTTTAACAAGCCTACCGCAGTATCCGGTTGGGGATTCACCAATTAGAAAGTTGTATTAAAAACACACATGTAAGATCCACTTCACATCCAACACTCCACATTAAATGAGAGCCTCGAGCATTATTCAACCTAAAATGATGATGTCCTTTCTTGGATGCAAAATCTCATCCCAGAGGAGAGAGAAACTTGAGAATAAAAAACTTTCCGGCAAAGTACAAAAGAAATTGTTGGAGATGTTTGCTCATGATACCAGTGGAATAGAAGAAGAGCCTTAGCTCAATCATGTCTGCTCAGTGGTAAAAAAAACTAGGAGGAATAAGGGGTTTCTTTATTGCAGCAAGATGATTAGTTCGAGAGAAGAGAAGGCAGTAAAAACATCATAATTCGGTCAGCAAGCAGTCGGACGATTCTTCAATAACCCAAATCTAGGATGACCCCTTCGACGCTTCTTTCGCTTGCCCTCTCCATCTGGAATCAAAATCAGCTTGAAATCCAGATCGAAATCCATAAAGAATTCAAAATAAGCAAATGTAAGATGGATTGACAAAAGGGACGAAGGAGCTGCTGCGTACGATTAGATAAATTTGGTTGGTAGGTTAATCACCAAACGAGTAGTGGAGTGAATAGGTAGCGGGGTCTATATCCAAATGAGTTTGAAAAATGATTATCTCAATCATCCCAAACTCCCAGCGAGTTGGTTAAAGATCCCAACAGTTGATATATTGAGTTGGACGCATAAGATTAAAATGAATTCAAATAAATTTGTTACGATTACTCGACTTTGTTACTTGATTATTAGAATTGGAGTTTACTCTTACCACAAAAAAAACTTTTGTTACTTGATTAGAATTGGAGTTTGCTCTTACTACTAAAAAAAGGTCAAATTTGGCATAATTTGATTGCACAGATCGAGAATGGACTTCTGTTCTTAAGTTATACTCCCTCCGTCCCATTTTAATTGTCCTCTATTCCTTTTTGGCATGTCCCAAAATGAATTGCCCATTTCAATTAATTAAAAATAATTTCATACATTTTTCCCATCTTACCCTTATTTATCCTTAAATTGAAAAACTAGAAGAGCTCAATAACCAACTCAATAAATGAGGGTATAAATGTCAAATTGAAATGGAGTAATGTACTTTCTTAAACTGTGTGTAAAATCGAAGGAGACAATTAAAATGGGACGGAGGGAGTACTTCCAGTGGTGCATGTGTTTCAAGCACTCCATTTTATCTTACTATTTGTGCACTGCCCAATTATCAAGAATTTCTTTATAATGGTATAATGTTTCAAGCACTCCATCTCCCTCTCTCTTTTCTATTTTGTCATCTCTCTTGTGGATCCACTTACAAGTGTCAAGTTTTGAATGGTTATGTGAGTCCAAAAAATGCTCTTAAGTAACACTTGAACTATCAAGGGTTTTCAAAATTTACACCATGTATCAAGAGTGATTTTTCTCCCATTACAACCATTTAGCACTTGAAATTATTGTTTCATGTTTGATAATTGCAATTTCAAGTAGGGGTGTGAATCGATCAGTTTTTTTACAATGGAACACCCGAGCTGAAATTTCAGTTTTTTTAGATATAGAAAATCGATAACCAACGGTCATACTTAGCTTGACATGAAAACCGCCCAACGATTTTTGGTTATTATGGTCGGGTTTATGGTTTTTGGGTCAAACATTTGGGCTTGATATGCTAACTTAGTATACTAGCTAAATATGTGAAAAATTAAATATTCATTTGGCCCATGCCCATAAGGCATAAATAGTGCAACCTAATACACATCCAATATCCATAATTCTAAGAAGTAAATAAAGATTGAAAGGCTAAAGTCCAAAACGGATTTAAGGTCTATGGACCACACCTGGGTCATTGATTAAAAAATCAATGGTCCAGATTGTAATTATCATAATATTATATTTAAATATTTAAGTCATTAGTAGTAAGAAATTATTAAGAATAAAATATTATAAATTTATAAGTAAAACTGTACATTTATAAAACATAAAAGGCTAAACCAATTTTTATACCTTTGAAGTTGTACACGTTTCTTGTTTTTATCGTTGAAGTTTCAAAAAGCTAATCATTTGTGTTCCGAAATCGATTTTCCTATCAATATTCGCTGAAACTTGAATAGTTGGCAAACGGAGGGCCCAACTGATAATTTCATGTCATTATGAGAATAATAATAACATTTTTACACGTCATTTTTATTAAAATGTTATAATGACATGGAATTGTTAGATGGCCCTCCGGTTACCAGATATTCAAGTTCTGGCGAATATTGGTTGAAAAATCGATTTCGGAACATAAATGATTAGCTTTTTGAAATTTTAAGGATATTTGGGGCAAAATTTAAATTTCAAAAATAGAAACGAGAAATGTGTACAACTTCGAGGGTATAAAAATTGGTTTAGTCAAACTTAAAATAACTTTAACTCACTTAATTATATTTTATATATATATATATATTTATATGAAAATTCTCAAGTGATTGATCATTTACTTTATTTAAAATGAGAGAGTCATTTAACACCATTCATTATGTGTAAGTGTTGCCACCACAAGTGATTGGGTTCGCACGTGAATGATGTTAAATGGATCTCCCACTTTAAATAAAGTATGAGATCCCGCACTTGAGAACCCCTCTATATTTATAAATATATAATTTCCATTGATTTGTCTTGATAGTAACTATATTATATATATATATATATATATTATATTTATAAATATATAATTTCAATTGATCCAATCAATTTGTCTGATAAATAAAAAACCAATCAAATTCTCAAATTTTTTTAATTTCACATAACCAATCGATTCGATTTTTATGATTTTTATTTACTTGTATTATTTGAACCGCCCAAACGATCAATTGCATCCCAAACGATCAATTCCATCGGACAGTCTGATTTTTTCCACTAATTTCAAGCATCCATTGGAGATGCCCTAATGTTGGGTAAACAGTAAACTAAGTACAAGTCAAAGGAGAGAATGTTTTTGAATCGACTTTAGAGGTGTGGACTTCTGTTCCATGGGATTTGGTACCCCCAAAATCTTCATCCAAATTCCCAACAAAAGTTACCAACAAATTCAAAAACAAAACAATAGGAATTAGAGAAACGACGAACCGTATTCATTTCATTTCACTACTTTTATGATAAACATGAAACCATTGGCCAAAAACAGAGACAACCACCAGAACAGTAACATAAGGAACAAGCAACAATGCTTCACTAGAAGCAGAAACCCAACTAAGACGAAGAAACCACAATCAGAAGCAACCATCACCGACGTAAAGCACAACACAACTAACTTCTAACTCCTCCAGCTACCATCAGAGCCGCCGCCGCCACCACCAGAGTAGCGCGAGCCTCCATCACCACCATAACCTCGGCGTTGTCCTCCTCCATAGCCACCGCCGCTGCCACCTCCATAGCCACCGCCACCACCACCACTACCATAGCCACCGCCACCATAGCCGCCGCCGCCGCCACCGCGGTTGTATCCTCCCTCACGACGGTTATAACCTCCTCCTCCACCGCCACCGCCACTACCACGGGACTGAGCTTCATTCACAGTGATATTGCGGCCATCAAGATCCTGACCGTTCATTCCTTCAATCGCATCTCTCATGGATTTCTCATTGCTGAAGGTCACGAATCCAAAGCCCCTTGATCTTCCAGTCTCACGATCGTTGATGATCTGACCACCAAAACAACAAACATCATCAGATCTGCGAGATCTAGAACCTCAAATCGAGAAAAAAAAATGACAAAAAATCGATCGATCTTCGCCTTCTATTAAAAGGAAGAAGATGAACGTACCGATTAGTGAGAGTTAAGTAAAAAGAATCACATATAGTAACAGAGAGACAGTGTATCATAAGTAACAGAAACAGAACGTCACAGATCCAACTCGACAAAGCCGATTGTTGTCAGATCCGATCTCTGCGACGCAACAAACGGACCTTCGATTCAAGTACATCGCCGAACGTGCTAAAAGCATTTGACAAGGCGTGGTCGTCGGTGGTCCAAGCCAGCCCACCGACGAAGCATCTGTACTCAACAACTTCTGCCATGGAAACAAAATGAACTACTGGATAAGAGCAGAGTAATGAGTTGCGATGGAGGCTGCAGCGTTCGATTTATTGAACCATCGAGGTCTAACCAGGGTTAGTATTAGGGTTTCGCGTTGGGCGCATACGCCGTACTTGAGCTAACCATGGTAAAAATTTGGAGCGGCAAATGACTGGCATGTTTGGGCACTGGTGTCCGTCTATCCCGGATAAGAATGTTCGGGGGACTGTAAACTAATATGGCACATAATCAAATTAAAATAAATAAATAAATATTTTCAAAATATTTAAGACAATTAATCAAGAAAGTAAATTTATGTCCTATTCTATTAAGGTAAAATTAATTAAATCAAGCTACACAAGGAAAGATGTTAATGGAAAAAAAAAAAGTTTATGCGAGGAAATAAAAAAAGAAAGATCTGTTTATATTAAATCCAAATATATACGAAAATAAAAAAAAAGTCTCATTCCCACTCGGGATTATGCCGTCCATAGTTGGAATTCGGAAGTTGCGGGGAGGAGCATATTCGGATTCAGCATTGTTGACCATTGGGGTCCACGCTCACGTGATGGATAGACACCACAAAGTCGGAGATATTTTATTGCTCCCCAAGAAAAATATCTGAGACCTGTAAATACATTTTTATCCCTCCCTAATCACTACAGTACTACTCGTCAAATTGACGTATTTAAATATCAAAAATAAAGGATCCGTGCTTAAAGTTGTGAAAATATTATAATACTAGATTTTATAATTTTTACATTAAATTTTGTTATTAAATTTAATCTGATAAATATAATTTTTTTATTAAAATTAATCTTAAGTATAAAAATATCTTCAAATTTAATAATTAAAATATTAATTAATAAAACATATTTTAATTATTAAATGTAATTAGCATTGCGTATTATTAATTTACGTATTATTAAATAAAGTTTTCTTACAAACAGTGGGTCAATATGGGTCTCACGTTAACTTTTAAAAATATTATTTAAGTACAAACATATTGGGCCACATCATAAGTTGAAGTGCCAGCGATTCCGCTGACACCACTGTGCCGTTCCACAAAGCGGGACCGATAGAGGACCCGCTTTGCGGGTCGCTATGTCAAACAGGCACAAAATCTTTGACGAGAAAGACCAATAAAATCTATGAAATAAATCGGACCCATTTGATACAGTGGGACAATTGGTCATGGTAACACTAAATGACCCGTTTAATAGAGAGGGACAACTAGCTATAAGCACGAGCTTATCAAACGGGTCGATTAAGCTGCTGGAGATGCAAACTCTACCAAATGAGTAGGTTAGCACTTACAAAAAAATCGTTTTGAGCTTATATTTTTCAAACAATAATGTTACATACTACTTCTCAAAAAAAAATAATGTTACATACTAATATGTTCAATTATAAAAATAAAAAATATTTACAATTTTATTTAAATTACATAATATAATGTGGAAAGCACGTCACTTAATTAAAAATTACAATGCATTTATTTTGGCAATAATTCACGGCAACATATGCTCTCATCACAACTCCTCCGCTGACTATTATCACTCAACACTTTTTTAATAAATTTCTGAATCACATGGAAGACCTCGCAATTTCCTTGGACAATTGAGATCAGGGCCAAGGCTCAGTGCAAGAGATAATGCAGGGTGACATTAGTACACTCTGTGCTGAGTAAGAGCGCATCTTGTAAATTTACGATATGGAAATTGAAAACACCAATGAGCCATGAGACTTGAAACTCATGATCTCTCGCTTATGCTAAGAGTTACCATTGTTAAGTTCATTATCTCAACCAATGATTCATATATATCATAATTCTCACAGAAAATAAAGAGAGACAAATGATCAAACACTTGGAAGGCTCCAACATGTAAATCAATTTTATACTTCAGTTTTTTTTTTTTTAAAAAAAAAAAAAAACGAGCATACATTGAATTTTTGAATTTCGTGAACAACATATGGACGTCAAAAAAGATAACCTAACATGAATTGAGTCAAGATTAAATAAATAATAAGAAACAACTCGCTATCATGAAAGGCCAATAGCCTTTGGTAGTTGGAAAGTTATCCTTTAATTAATTTTTTTAAGATAAAAAGAATTAGAATAATGTACAATTGGGATGAATGAATCTGCATCTCTATAACAATTAATGTATTGAATTGGATCTGTCTTAATTATTTTAACAAAGAATATTTTTAATTTCATGGATAATCTTTGTTAATATCTCAAGGAAAAAAAAAACTTATTATAGTAAATATAATAACTATTAAAATATATGCGAATCTCACAATTGGAGATAGTCTAGTTAGTTGGAGACGAATCCTTTTAACACGAAGATTCAAGTTTATTACATTTTGCAACTTGACGATGTTATGAAACATTAATGGACTCTCTTGTCCAAACTTGATCATGATTATAAGATACGTTTCACTTTTTCAAGTTCAGATCCAAGCTCAACCCATCATGGGGCTTACAGGGTCAAGTCGTCAGAGATTCATAGTTTTAAAACGTGTCTTACTAAGTCATATAACACACATGCTTATAAATTGTCCACAAGATCTTTGTTTAGCGATATGAGACTTTTTCTCAACAATCTCTCTCGCATTTGTGGGTTGGGATCAGGCCCACCAAGTGGAACTAGGAGTCACACATGTTAGTAAATACCAATGGACGCCCTTGTTCAAACTTGACTATCATTGTAAGATAATGTTCTTTTTCCCAAGTTCAAGTCTAAACTTAACCCATCATAGGGTTTCTAGGGCCGTCCAGGATTTTCCAGGACTTACGACTTTAAAATGTATTTTATTAAGTTAAATAACACATGGACTTATAAACTATCCATCATCAGATCAAACAAGATATTTGGAGGGACCCAAATGGATTTCCTAACCAAAAAAAGAAGCAAGAAGAAAATAATGTAATTAAAAAGGAAATTACGTAGATGATGACATGATTTGGCAGTCGACTTAAATTGAAGAGAAGAAAAGGGAAGAGAATGGAAGGAATGATATTTGTCTCTCTTCCATGTTTGGATAGATAAAAAAGAAAGAAAAGAAAATTAGTTTAATTTACTAATTTATCATTACTTTTATTTTATCTTAAAGTGTCATGTTACAAGGATAAAATAGGTTTTTAACATATAAATAACTTAATTAGTCATTCTTCCCTCCGAATGACTCCATTTTGGGGAGGAAGAATTTCGACAAAAATTTATAGTGTGTTTGGATTGAGGGATTTTGGAGGGAAGGGAAAGAGAGCTTCCTTCCAATTCTCTTGTTTGGATAGTTTAGAAAAAAAATTAAGGGGAGGGATTTGGAAGGAATCGGAGGGAAGATTTTATTAAATTTTTATCAAAATTCTTCCTCTCCAAAATGGAGTCATCTGGAGGGAAGAGATGACTTACAAAGTTGTTTATATGTTAAAAAAATATTTTATCATTGTACATAACACTCTAACATAAAAAATAAGGATAAATTAGTAAATTAAACTAATTTTATTGCCTTACTTTTTTTTATCTATCCAAACATTAGACAGAGAAAATTATTATTTCTTCCCCTCTTTTCCATTCCCCCAAATCCCTCAATCCAAACTCACTCTAAGTTGTGAGGAGTTGATTGCTGATTGTAAAAATATTGGAGTAGTTGTTTACTAACGTGTTGAGACGTCTCTTTATTGGAACAATTATGCTACTCATTCCA
The DNA here is from genome assembly GCF_013401445.1 of Tripterygium wilfordii. Taxonomy (NCBI): domain Eukaryota; kingdom Viridiplantae; phylum Streptophyta; class Magnoliopsida; order Celastrales; family Celastraceae; genus Tripterygium; species Tripterygium wilfordii. Next base: position 873,372 of record NC_052233.1, read on the forward strand.
ATAACTGGGATCCCAATGATCCCAGTTGTTGTGGTATATGAATCAGATTTAAAATACATGTGGAGTTCATCATATGCTCTTTAAATCTGGTCCATATATTGATCTCAATTATTGGGATGAATATTTTTTTTTTTTGTTATTGGAATCATATTTGTTGCCAATGTTGTAGCACTAAATCTGAAAAAGGCCAAAAAAAAAAATAAACAGAGTGTTGACCACTACTTGTGTGTAGTGTTTGACTTCACTTTTATCACCTTTTCTTTAGAAATTTTAGTGCCAACAGATATTATTCCAACTAGTTTTTTCTACACGTTTTCAATCTTTATCTTTCTTTTTCTTAATCATGAATATGATTCATAGATCATTAGCACTCAGAAGTCAGATCAAATAATTAAAATTCTTAAGATTCTACAATTAACGTACAATCACATGCATTAATCATTTGTCAATAATCTAATTGATTATCTCTCTTAACTTAGGGCATAAAGAATCTCGCACATGAGTTAGAATTCGATTCTATACTGACGTCATTATTTTGAAGTGATTCACACCCCCATACAACCAATTATATTGTCCGTTTTACGTTGTTCGATTCCCATAGATACATCAAACTCACACAACCAATTATATCGTCCGTTTTGCTTTGTTCGATTCTCATAGATACATCAGACTCACACAACTTTGTTTCTCCCAAGTCTAACAAGTGGATTGTGACCAATTTACCAAACTAGGAACAAAGCGTAACAAGTTGTAAGGGGTGGGGTTTACCCTTATTAAGGGGAATATCCATACACCCTTTTACGATGTGGGACTTTCTAACAGTTTACACTGTGACTCGGTCTAATTAACTAGTCAGGTAGGCTTGCAACTAACTCGGTATGAGTTTGAACATAGTGGTGGGCTGTTGAAGAAACTCACACCTGCTAACTCGGTTGAAAAAGAATACAATGACACGCATGTGGTCGGTCAAAAATGGCAAACTCGATCGATGGAAGACTTTTTGGGTAGCAAGCAAAGCTTGAGTCCTATATATAATAACACGGAGAAACTGCATTTTCATACTACATTACCACATAGAAAATGACGTACTTCTACTACTATTGAAGATAAGCCATTAGCTATATATATAAGTATGTATGTATGTACGTACTCTGGTTGGCTAGCTTTCATGGTTTGTTTGACCAGCAACCTTTGCAGTTCATACGTAACTCTCCAACCATAATTGTTTTGTCATTGGACACGGTTTATTACGTCCAATGAAGATGAGTAGTGCAGATGCATGACACGAGTCTTGTGATGATTTTGTGATTACAAATACTAGCTTGGTCAAAACTTGAACCACCCTGTATATATATATATGAAGGATTGGGGGAGATCAAGTTCATACAGGAACCGTCAGATATTTGGAAATAATGAGAGATTTAATTTAGCAAAAAACTGAGCGAGTCTTCACGGCAGTGGACAGTGCGGCGTCTCTCTCAGCTCGGTTCTGTCTCTACGATGCCGCTCTATCAAACGGAGCAGTTCTTGAAAATATTACGCCATATATATATAGTTAGAGTGGTTAAATATACATATATGAGACTTCTGCAAATAAAATGATTTTCGAGATCTCTTTTCTTTGCAAATTTGGGAATGAAATTGTGACCGTCATATCTTGTATTATTCAAATCGGATCATAAAACCGATGAATGAACCGGTCACCAAACCGGCACGGTTATGTCAAAATACCATTTATGCAAGTGACCCCGAAAAAATCGGTAAAATCAGGCGATTTTTTTCGTAAAAACCATTGAATCGTGTCGATAAAACCAGACGATTTTTCAATATATATTTTTTGAATTTTGAATTATTTATTCTATATTATTAATTTATTATGTGAAACTTGATTTCGATAATGTATTGGGTGTGTTGTTCTGTATTAAATATGTGATGTGAACTTCATTTTTCAAATCTTTTAGATTTCTTTTACGGATGATCATATAATATTATTATATTATTTATTTTAGCATCATTTTTAATATTAATATATATTTTATTTTTAATTAAACATGCGATTCAACCGATAACCCACTTATTGAACTAATGAATCAATGACCCAATCCCTCGCTCAAGTCGATGTCTGACTCGGTTTTTTAACATTGGTCATATCCGTGTTCCAAAGATTTGACGGTTTTCTATATGAACATAACTATTGTCCATTATATCGGTGTACCGGACATCTCCCAATCCACATATGTATGAATGATTTAGTGAGAAGAAGCAGCTTTATTGCAGTGATATTCATAGAGGCTCAATTTATGTGAGCGAGAAAGAAAATGATGCGAGGCGTAGGTTGATAGGAACTTTGTCTGGAAAGTGTCAATTTGTTTGCTTGGTGAGTATGGATGGGGCTTATTTTTCTGGCTTTCCCATTCTTATTGTCTCTTAATATTTTGAAGAAGCTTCTCTTCTCTTTTTTTTTTGGAATACAAGGAAAATGAATGAGGAGGCTCGAACTCGAGATTTTTATGAAATACCGTACACATAAATATCTTCTGTCTTACTCGTGATTCGCTTCTCTTCATTTCTAATAAATAATTGAAGTATATAGATATTAAAAAAAAGTAAGTTAATTAAATTTACCATCTATCAAGATGATGGAGGACGTTGACTCATCAAAAGGTTGTTTTTTTTTTTGTTTGGGTGGGAACCCCAGTCACTCTATACTATGGTGTCCCATTAGTCCGGTCACCACGCACAGTCCACAGAGAACCCCTATAATACCTATCCAAGGGAACGAAAGGTTTATTTTCAAGCAATAATAGCCTACCCCAACCCATTATTTGCAATGAGTAATGTCCACAAACCATAAACACCTTTCCAATGAGAATATATCACTGATAAATGTAGCATGTTATGGGGCACAATTAGGGGTTGTAAAACTCTGTCCTGTCTGTATGGTCGAATTTGTTCGACCCAAATTAAATCAAGTTTGGACATAAGTTATATGTCCGAAATTCAGGTCCAAATATAAATTTTTTGTTTGGTTTATCAAATACATAAATCTTGTCCAGTTTACTTGTCTGAACCCTAATCCGGATTAGGTTATTGTCCGGTTTACTTATTCGAATTTAAACTAATCCGGATTTGATCAATTAAGTACGTCCGAAATCCTAATATGGGTTAGGGTCCTGACATGGAAATATTTTTGTAAACACGTAATGTAGTTTGATTCGAAATCGATTTTCTTTGCCACCCCTAGACACAATTACACTGAATTAACGTGACATTGAGATACAAATAAAGGGAAAGTTACAGCCTTAATGTGGGTGTGATCCAAAATCACCCAAAAAGATTATTGGAATTTATGGGAAATTTGAAAAACAATCTTTTGTTTAATTGACAAAGATCAGATCTTCAATCTGCAATATTTTGCTTTTTCCAGGCTACAACTTCAATGCCAAGCCCAACTGAGTCTCTTTGGTTTCACTAGTAACTTTCGTCGAACGGTTGAGGGACATAAATTTCGCATCTCTAAGAAAAGGTAAAAAATCACACACCAAACCATCAGTCTAGCCCCCTGTGGCACTGCCGCGCAGCCGGCGCCGGACCTGCCTCTTCAGTCGCTCACCAAACCATCGGTCTAGCACGAACCCACCAAATACTAGACGCAACCCCACCGGCTCGGGTAGTCGGGTCACTTGGAAAGCTCTTTGTTTTTGGAGTCAGTCGGGCCACTGTCAATGCTCGCTTTATGAACAACTGTCTCAGTGCCTTATTTTCAAGGAATAGCAGTGTAGCCCAACAGTCATCCAAGCCTGCCGGAGTTTTCGTCGGAGCAGCCTTCTTTCGGATTGCTAATCTGGCAATAGCGTCCCTCAATCAGTCAAGGAGTAGTAGGAGAGTGATGGTCCACTGTTGATCTTGACCAGCTACTCTATCTCTAAAATTATTACTTTGATTAGCAAATATAATTACATACAAATATTGTTTTTATTTTCTATTTTTAATTGTCTTGTGTCTCTCTCGTCAACTGAGGAAACTGGAGGGGGAACCAGAGAGAGAGAGAGAGGGAGAGAGTAGGTAGAGAGAGAGGATGCGCTGAAAATTCACACAGGTCGGTAAGCAACAACGACAACTTGAAGGAGAAGAAGAATTCAACTTACTTGTGATTGAGGTAAGTGCTGGGTTTTATTTTAGGGGCGTAGAGAGAGCAAGAGGAGTTGAAACAGAGAGAGGAGGCGAAACAGAGAATGTGTGGATCAGAGAATCAATGTCCATGAGCCATGGTTGATCGGCAAAGCGTAGTAACGCTTACTTTTCTGTTGATGCTCTTATTCGGGTCCACATTTGAGCAGCAAACGGAGACACTGAGTTCCCGCTCCGAGCGAGCGGCTCTGCTGGAGCTCAGATCTTCGTTAGGGTTAAGAAGCAGGGACTGGCCTATAAAGGCAGACCCATGCTCGATTTGGAGCGGTATTCAATGCCAAAATGGCAGCGTTGTTGGGATTAACATCTCCGGATTTCGAAGGACGAGGATTGGTAAACAAAATCCACAATTCGCGGTCGATGCACTTGTCAATCTCACTCGGCTTGTCTCTTTTAACGCTTCAAGGTTCTTGCTTCCTGGTTCAATCCCTGACTGGTTCGGGCAGCGGCTCTTGTCGCTGCAGGTGCTTGATCTTCGGTCGTGCTCGATAAGAGATGCTATTCCATGGAGTATGGGCAACATGACTAATTTGACTACTATGGTACTGGCTCAGAATACCTTGACGGGTTTAGTTCCTTCGACTTTGGGGCAATTGTTGGGCCTTTCGGTTCTTGATTTTTCGCAGAATTCACTCACTGGATCTATTCCGGAGTCATTTGGGTCTCTTGCGAACTTGACAGTACTTGATATGTCCAATAATTTCTTATCTGGGTCGATTCCTCCTGGCATTGGTACCCTTTCCAAGCTTCAGTACTTGAATCTTTCTGGCAACAGTCTATCCTCTTCCATACCTTCTCAACTTGGCGACCTAGATAGTTTGGTTGACCTTGATCTCAGCTCGAACACGTTGAGTGGTTCTGTGCCGCCTGACTTAAGAGCTTTAAGGAACTTGCAGAAAATGCTTATTGGGGACAATTTTCTTAGTGGGTCTTTGCCAGCCAATTTGTTTCCTGCTCCAAGCCAGTTGCAGAGTGTAGTTCTGAGGGACAACAATTTCACTGATGCTCTACCTGAGATGCTGTGGGCAATGCCTACATTGCGGATTCTTGATATCTCAGGCAATAATTTTACTGGTGTTCTTCCCAACTCTAGCTTGAATGCCAATGCAACTGCTGTACAATGTAATATTTCAGGGAATATGTTTTATGGAGTACTCAAACCTCTTCTTAGAAGATGCAGTTTTGCTGATTTATCTGGGAATTACTTTGAAGGCAGGATCCCGGATTATCTGCGTGCTAATACATCTTTTGTCAGCAATTGCCTCCAAAATATCTCGAGGCAGAGGACATTGGAGGACTGTGCATCATTCTATGCTGCTAGGGGCCTGACTTTTGATAACTTTGGATTACCAAATTCCACACAACCTCGTGGTGAACCAACTTCTAACAGAAATTTAATTATATTGGCAAGTGTTCTTGGAGGATTTGGGCTCATCGTTCTCCTTGTGGTGCTATTATTGCTGTTTCTGTGCATCCGGAAGAGGAATGGTTCTACGAGTCAAAGAGGTGTTGGTGTAGGACCAGTTCCTACTGAGACTACTCCTCCAGCCCCAGGAGCATCGATTAACTTATCCAGTTTGGGAGATGGATTTACGTATCAGCAGCTACTTCAAGTTACAGCTGACTTCAGTGACACAAATCTCATTAAACATGGCCACTCGGGGGATCTTTTCCAGGGGGTTTTGGAGAATGGAATTTCTGTAGTCATAAAAAGAATCGACTTACAGTCCATTAAGAAGGAATCGTACCTAGTGGAACTAGACTTCTTTAGTAAGGTTTCACATACGAGATTTGTTCCCCTATTTGGACACTGCTTAGAGACTGAAAATGAGAAGTTCCTGGTATACAAGTACATGCCAAATGGTGATTTGTCAAGTTCCTTATACAGGAAATCCAATTCGGACGATGATAGTTTACAGTCGTTGGATTGGATAACAAGATTAAAAATAGCTTCGGGGGCAGCTGAGGGTCTATCTTATCTGCATCATGAATGCACACCGCCTCTCGTGCACAGGTACATTGACGACTCACTTCTTGCTGCTTCCTTCTTTTTCTAGTGTGTCAGGACCTAAACAAGTCAAAATTCAGTCCACTGTTTCTGTTAATTCCCATTAAGAGACTTCAAGCCTTAAACCAATATATTTTGGGCCGTCCACCATACAAGCCATTAATTCTGGCATCAGAGTTTACCTTGTTCACATGTCAATCTTGAGTAATTTCTACTTCCAGCATTAGTTTGTAAAGTCAGTGCCATGCTAGTACGTTTAATTAGTCAGTTCCCACTTCCCATGATTAGTATACCCGTTAACTGGTGCAGCTGCTTTGACTGTCAATTGATTCCTACTTCTTAATTAGCTTCCATCAATAGCATTTATGACAGTGCTCTTATGCTAAAAATGTTTACCTTTGTCATTGAAGAGATGTTCAAGCAAGTAGTATACTTCTGGATGATAAATTTGAAGTGCGACTAGGGAGCCTGAGTGAGCTTTGTGTTCAAGAAGGGGAGACTCAGCAAAGCAAAATCACCAGGTTGCTGCGGTTGCCTCAGTAAGTATTCCAATAATGCCTGGCTTTTATCGGACATCTGGTGAACTGTTACTTAATCAGATACAAACTTTTATTGTATTTTTTAATAAAAAAAACAATACATTGCTCGCCTTTTTGTCAATCTTCCAATGTTTTGCTTTCGGAGCAGTTATCCTTTCGTCTTTTCTTTGAAAGAACTTTTTGGCCACCCAGCTATAACCCTTGGGGTTGGCACCCTCTTGGTGCTCCCAATAATCTAATCTCTGTTTTTTGGGCCAAAAGAAATAAGTTATAAGCTAATGTGATCTCCTAGCATAACACAGTGAGGCATATGGTGCACACAGGATTTTTTGCTAGTCCTTTTTATGAACTTTTCAACTTGTGCCTTGTCCAAGTTATTGATCCAAATAATTTTAGTGGGCACTGAGCAGCTGCCACAGCTAATTGATGTGGCAGACCAGGAGACGTCCTTCTGTGGGAACATACGCTTGAAGCTATTGCGCTTTACATTAATTTCTGTCTCAGAAATATTCTGTGAAATCAGATAGCTGGCTTAAAGACTTCAAATAACATGAAGGATACTTTGTGAAATGAGTGTCAACATTCACAATGGCTCAGCACAATTACTGTGATGCAAAATTGTCGAAATTTGCTACTGACTGTGCAAACATGAACAAAATATTGAGATAATACAAAATTTAATGGCACTGCTAGCCTTGTGCTTCTGTTACTTAAAACTAAAACGTGGAGCAAAATTTGATGTGGTCATGATGCTCTATTAAACTTGGCATCTACTTATGTTTCACTTTCTATTTCTAATTGTCTAATAACAAGCTCAAAACTTTTTGGTCAAAGTTGTGATAATAGTTTTTTTTAATGTGCAGGTCTTCTGAACAAGGTGCTTCAGGTATGTACAAAAAAAAATCCTTAAACTTTCCCTTCATTTCTCATGTCAACTTTGGTTTCTTACACCCTAAAAGTTAATATAGTTCATACAGATATAGTCATTTCTGTCTTAAGGTCCACAACATTAATGTTGGTTCTTATTGTAAGTATTGCTTTTAGGCAGACAGTGTTGTTCAAGCTTCTGACTTTCATAGCACTCCTGAAAAATCAATCTTAACTTAGATTTTCCTTGGTGTTCTTGAATTAGAATTTTGATTCTCAGATGGGTTAGTGATCACTGTGATGTGGTTATTATCTTTAACATTCCATTTACAGATATATTTCACCCTATATGCACTGTGATGAAGTGGTAGAGTTGAGTGATGCAAACTAAGGGTCACATATTCAACTATTGGAAATAGCTTCTCCACATATTTATGTGGGGGTAAAGTTTGCGTTGCATACATCTTGCCTGTCTCCGACCATGCAAACTGCAAGAGCCTTGTGCATGGGAGTAGTTTACGTCATCCACTGTAATGCACCACCTGTCGTATGATTACTGCTTAATAATTTGGAGTACCTCATCTCACATTTAGGAATTGTAATTGGTAACTCATTCTTCTCTAAAATTTCCCCCAATATACCATATTTGTGGTCTTAGTGTCCTGTAGAAATCTTTAAGTAGGCATTATTATAACCCGTGTCGTTTTGCTTGAAGCTTGGACAGCATAATCATTACTGATAAAAGTTCTGTCCTGTATTTAGCAGTGTGACATACCACACCATGTATTGTGCTTATTTCTTAGGTATATAGAATATGTCATTTCTTTTTGAGGATATTAATTCATGACTCCGAGCCAGTTAATTTTCATGATTTTTCCATCTCTGTAATTTTGGGGATCCAGTAGAAATCTGAGGTTTAGCAAGCCGTATTTAACAAGAATCAACTACAAGCTTTTGTGGAAACAAAATAGAACATTTTGAGCCTTGATTTCCATTCTTATATCTGTAAGGCATGGTTGCCTGGAGTGCTGGGTACCTTCCTTATCTGAAGTTTGTAGTTGCCCGTTCATTTTTGCTTTGCCCTTGAAATCATGTTTTTACCTTCCCCATCTTACAACCTTTAAAGTCTTGCAACATCTGAGGCCAGCCATCAATGACAGGGTTCCATTATGGGATGTTGCAAGCTGCAACTTTTCCGATTCTGTTTTATACACCCATGTAAATGTATTAGTGTTTGAGGGACATATCGAGATGAATTTGAGAGGAAGTTCTCCGTAGGCTTTTGTGGCTGGTAGCTCTAGGCTTTTATGGTTTGTTGAAATACTGAGAGAATGGTTTGTTTAGGTTTGTATTTCTGTGTCCTGAAACGATCCTGGTTGTTTCAAAATATTAGTTGTTTGTAATGTTTATACAAGATAACCTCTTCTTACAATTGATTTCTGGTTTAGACTTGTATTTCTGATTTCATTTCTTGCTATCTTGACATTCCAGGTTCAATCACTGCAACATGTGCCTATGATGTTTACTGCTTTGGAAAGGTATTGCTTGAGCTTGTAACCGGTAAGCTCGGAATCAGTGCATCCAATGATACCCAAATGAAGGAATGGTTGGAACAAACACTACCATCCATAAGTATATATGACAAGGAACAAGTGACAAAAATTGTGGATCCATCTTTAATTATCGACGAGGATCTCTTAGAGGAGGTGTGGGCCATGGCCATTGTCGCCAAGTCTTGTCTCAATCCGAAGCCTTCAAGGCGTCCCCTCATGAGATACATCCTGAAGGCATTGGAGAATCCGTTAAAAGTTGTGAGGGACGAAAGTTCGGCCTCAGCACGGCTTAGGGCAACCTCTTCTAGAGGGTCTTGGAATGCTGCAGTATTTGGTAGCTGGCGTCACAGCACATCTGATGTAGCAGCGATTCCAGCAACTTCCTCCGCAAGAGGAGAAGGAGGGAGTAGCATGAAACAAGCCGGAACCCCAGGTTCACAGGGGAGCGGTCACGATGGCGGAGGTGAACATTCATCCTCAGGTGGAAGACATTCTAAAGAGATTTTTCCAGTACTATCAGACGTGCAAGATGTAGAGAGACAGGAACAGGATTAGAGAGTTGTTGATTGCCATTCATTCTTTTGTCAATAATACAGCAGGCTTCCCATTCGAGTGCCTGCTCACTGGTACCCCAATGAAGCCGCTCCGGGGTCTCGGAGCATTTCAACGAGACAGGCAAAACAATTATGGAGATTTTGTCATGGGAGCAGCTGTATTAATTTGTTGATGAATCCAGTTGGAAAGATCAAGAATACAGGAAGAGGGGTGCCATTGAAGATTAAAGTTCAATTTTTTTTTTTGGTTTGACAGCTTGTTTTTGGTAAACAAGCTACCATTTTTCAAGGTCTAATTGATCCTTGTTTGTGGTTCTCATGCATTGTAAATTGGAATTGTTTAAAAGAAAGTGAATTTGATGAGCATATATGAGTTGAAAATTAAATAGGAATCTTTATTTAAGTAAACTAATTAGAGTTTGTTTTTTAATTTAATTTAGGGTTGATGTCTTTAAATACATAAGGATGCATTGGAGATTCGAACCTCGGTCATCACGTGATACACATCATTTTTACTACACCAATTAATGGCTCGGGTGTATGCACCAGAGAATTAAAAGAATATTTGGAGGCTTTGTCTAGAATCATTATGTGTATTCTATATTAGATTTATTCGATTCTTTCAAGAATTTTTTCTTACGATCGGGTTGGGTTTCACTCTCTAGATACTCTTCGTTTTGATTTACTTATGTTAGGATGGAACTATTATGTGTATTCTATATCAAATTTATTCGATTATATGAAGCATTCTTCCTTCAATCGGTTTGGGTTAGTGTAATTTCATTAAGTGCTTTCTGCATTAGAGATTCTATTATGATTCAATTCGACTTCTATCAATCAAATTTATTTTTAATTATTTTTAAATATCTAATCTTTTATTTTAGGTTTCGTACAAGGTTTTCGTAAAAACTATTTAAAAAATAAAATTCATTTGAAATTGGCCAAAAAATAAATAAAAGGAAAATTATCTGAGATATCGGCTCGCGCCACTTTATCTTCTGAAATGAGAGTAATGTTCCCCTCAAGACCACTATGCTGCCCTGTCCACAGCATCACCGAGTTCTGAACCCCTCCCTCCACCTCCACCGGAAAACCAATTCAATCATCACCGTCCACCTCTCGACCACCGCGAACTCGGAGCCCAATGACCGCAGACACAACTCTAAATCCACATCCTTACTCCTCCGTCACCTCTCCGGACAGCCACCGCCAAACCTGGAACAGCTCAACCAGACTGTCTCGCCAGAAGAGAAAGTCAAGTTACTGGAATTGGCCCTCGTCACTAAAAGAACACCGCAATTCCCTGGCTCCATCTACGCTCAATCCCCTAGCGACGCTGACGTAACGTCCTCCTTGCCTCCGCTGAAAACGCTATTTCGAGACAAAGGTGAGGATGGAAATTTTGAGGATGAAGAAGAGGAGGAAATGATAATGAAAGCGCTCAAGATACGTAGGAAAGTCACAGCAGAGGTTTTCAAGGACGCTTTGAGGAGGAACGGCAAGTTCGGCATCACATACGCCTCCAATGTTGTGGATGGTTTGCCTGATTTCATCGATTTTGTTATGATCAGGGCCGCCGCTTTGAAGAAATTGCCGGAGTTTTCAAATTCTACATTTAATTCTCGAGCTAGGACTGTCATTGAAGACCTGAAAGTTGTGCCACTCACAAGGTACTGTATCTGTAATGGTATTATCTGTTTGTTTTCTTCTCTCTGTTATTTAATCATTTCTGGGTAAATTGTACTTACAAGGTACTTGCTGCTCATAATTTGCCCTATTCCTTTTCTTTTTCTTGGCACATGGCATTAAGAGTTTTTGGAGTGAATTAAGGGAAACTAATTCTCCATGAATCATGAACCTTGGGATTATCTGCATTTTTTCTTTTTATGTTGACAATTAATGGAAGGAAACATATTCTTCTTGTTCTCTAATTATGTAGTTACATTTTTTCTTTGACTATGTTTCCATTTAGATCTACCTTTTCCTTTAAATTGTAGTGGCAGGAAGACTGATGCTGTAGGAATTATTGTCTGTCGTCGATTTATGATTATTTGCTAGCCTTTTCTATTGAGTGAAAATTGTTTTTCCAGGTGGTTGAAACATCTTGGGCTGACATATCCCAAGATTGCAGAGCTTATTTGCATGTCAGGAGGGAATCTTGGGTCCATTCCACGTCTTGTTGAGTGGTTGAGATCAATTCATGTTAAGGGTGGGTTCGTTGCTGTTGCACTCTTGAAATCTAGAGGGAATCTTCTTGAACGCAGCATTGAAGAGTTGGATGAAATAGTTGAGTACTTGGAGTGCAATGGAATTCGGAGGGATTGGATGGGTGTTGTCATGGGTCGCTGTCCTCAACTGTTGACTTATAGCATGGATGAACTAAAAACTCGTGTAGGGTTTTACCTGGAAATGGGAATGAATGAGAAGGATTTTGGCACAATGGTATATGATTATCCGAGGGTACTCGGTCACTTTACCCTGGAAGAAATGAGCCAGCAGGTATTTTTTTAATGACTCAGTTTGCCTTTCCTTTTAAAATTCTAGTGTCTGAGTTTGTTTCCTGGAATCTATGCCGCCATTTGCTTGTATCAAACACAAGTGCAAGGTAATTATTCTGGAGTATTTTCTCTGTTTAATACTGCAAACTTCGAGGCACTGCCTTGGTGTTAAGTTACAAAATGCTCAGCTGAAGCATGATCCAGGGATCGCTGTTGATTATGAATATCATGAGCGATATGTTACTTTTTTTCCCATACAGGTTAATTATCTGAAGGAGTTCGGCTTGAATAACGAAGAAGTTAGCAAGCTGCTAGCCTTTAGGCCACAATTGATGGGCTGTAGCATTGAGGAAAGATGGAAGCCTCTTGTTAAGTATTTGTATTACCTTGGAATTTCCCGAGATGGTATGAGGAGAATGCTCATCATGAAACCAATGATCTTCTGTGTTGATTTGGAGAAAACCATTGCACCAAAGGTATGCTATTGCCTTGGTTGTTGCTTTGTAAAGCTGTTGTCGATGTGGCGTCAAACATTGAATTTCATAATGTAGTTTAAATCTTCTTCTCTTTAGACACAGATTTTATCTTTTTTCCTCCATCTTTCTTATTTGATTTCATCTTACATATTAGATTAGTTTTGTATATTTTCAACATGAACCAGAAACTTCTTGTATCAAATTCCATTGTTGATTCTGTTATGCTATACGAGTGAATGTTGACAGTTTTCTCTGTTGTAAAGGTACAATTTTTCAAGGACATAGGCATTCGGGATGATGCCATTGCTAACATGCTGGTGAAGTTTCCTCCTTTATTAACGTACAGCTTCTACAAGAAAATCCGGCCAGTGGTTTGTTCCGTTCCTTGGTCTTTTTCTTTTTTCATTCCGTAGCTTATGAATGTACTTCATCAATTGGACATTCCCCTTTTGGTTTTTACCATGCATTTTTTTTTTCACATTTTTCTATATTTGAATGGGGAATATCATGCATCTTTAGAAAATCTGGCAAGGGGAAGTTAGAAGAAGAAATTAAGGCAGAAAGTTTACATTCATCCCACAACACTGTTGTTTGAAACTCATCAGACAATTTTACTTCTGCCTGTCTCTTTTCCCTCACCATCATACTCACTGCATGAGTATTGATGACCGAAAATGTATGCGTGTGCGTCAATAGTCAGGACAAAAATCAATAAGTGTTGCTTCATCGATAGCTGATATCATTTCACATTCTTCTTTTGCAAATGGGCAGCAAGAAAAAATGGATGTTTGGTCCAGAAAAGGAACCATGTCAAATTTGCTAGCACTTTTTTTGGCATTATGTGTTTGTGAGAACTTTGAATGTTGATATCTTGTTCCTGGAGCTAATAGATTTGGAATGATTATCTTGCATTGGAAGGTCTAATATGACTATAGGAGTTAAATTTTGCTGCAATATTCTGGGTAAATATCTGCTTTAGTTTGCTTAAATTAAATATATCACAGGTCATATTCTTGATGACAAAAGCTGGAGTCGGTGAAAGGGATATCGCAAAGGTTGTAGCATTGGGACCAGAACTCCTTGGCTGCAGCATAGTGCATAAGCTTGAGGTTAATGTGAAATATTTTCTCTCACTTGGCATACGTCTTCGACAGTTGGGTGAGATGATTGCGGATTTCCCCATGCTACTTCGATATAGCTTAAATGTCCTTTGTCCAAAGTATCGTTATTTGCGGCGAACTATGGTTCGACCTCTGCAGGATCTGATCGAATTTCCCAGGTAAACTGCATCTGAGAGTGATGAATAACTAGATCATTGACAATTTTCTTCTGTTCCTTTCTCTAATAGTATGCAAAAGTCTATTCAGACATCGTTAGAACAATTGGTTTATTAGTTCCACGAAATGAGCCAATAGCTCTTGGTCTCCAGGTTGCAGAAAATGTCCTAGTGTGTGCCTAAGGAGAAGGGTTAGTTATATTCAGCTAGTCTAATGGTATTTTGCCTATTTTCCGTTGGCCGAGTGACCAAATGAATCTGTTCTTTTTTCTTCTTTTTTTCAATTATGTTATTTCTTTTATTAGCTATTGTAGTATATAGTATATATCTGACACCAGGCAATGGAAATTATTGAAGGTTTTTCAGCTATTCCCTTGATGAACGAATAATCCCAAGGCACAAAGTTCTGGTAGAGAATAGGATAAACTTTAAGCTGCGGTACATGCTGGCAAGCTCTGATGAGGAGTTCCATAACAAGGTCAAGGATGCAGTAGAGCGGCGTGAAAGGTTTGAATCTCAAGCCATGACTAATACCCTAACAGATGACGGCTTATCAGAAAACAGCTCACTCGTAGATTTTTCGGAAAATGAGGTTAGTTTTTCTGTTTCTCAAGTGACTGATCGCACACAAGGGTGGGCGAAGTTGAATACTTCAGAAAACGAGGATTCTGAAAGCGAGTATACTGAATAAGTTCAGTTCCTCAATCCTTCTTGATCAACCCTCATCAAAAAATGTATGTATACTTTGACTGCCTGTGTAGTGTTGTACAGCTACTCGATTCTATAATAAAATGTAATGAATTATTATAGTCGACTTGGTGACTTTCTCTGAGGGCAAACTGTATAAACTTAGGAGTTCCTGACACTCTTGTGACCACGTGTTAAGCTTTTGCCCCATTTATATTATCGTTAAGTGAAAAATTTCTGTGTTTATGTGCGTGCGGGCCTGATGAAAAATGGTCAACAGTACATACTAATGAAGTGCTACATGTAAATCCAGTTCAAATTTTACACCCACCTAATCTCATCTTCATTCTCTCATCAAATCCATCATCAATTTAAAATTATCATTTGAACTTGAATTTGCTTCACGCATTTCACATCATTTATGAAAAACTTGAATGTGTAGCAGGCATTCCATGACCACGACGGATGCACCAAGACCCATATACAGATCTCTTTATTTCATGCTCAAGATAATGCTAGCATCAAACACAAAAGGGGAACGTAAGACAGTCAGCGGTACAGGGCTTCGGATCTAAGGTTCTCTGCAATCTCAGTTTCCCATCGGTCTCCATTCTCAAGCAGCTTCTCTTTGTCATACAAAAGCTCCTGCAACGATGGAGAAAATTATAAATACACCGATTTAACAGTGTAATGCATCCACTTAACGATACAGAACTAAGGATAACTATCAACCTCATGAGTCTCAGTTGCAAATTCAAAGTTGGGTCCTTCAACAATGGCATCAACAGGGCATGCTTCTTGGCAGAAACCACAATAGATGCACTTTGTCATGTCAATATCATACCTGGAAAATCAAACAAATGGAAGACATTAATGACCAAAAAAAACAAAGAAGGATGAGCAAACAGACAGAAAAAGATAGTAACTTTTCATGTGGGATGCGGATGGAGGGGTGAGAAGTCTACCTGGTCGTCCGACGGCTTCCATCTTCTCTTTCCTCGGCCTCAATCGTAATTGCCTGTGCGGGGCATATCTGAAAAATAACCTCATGAGACATTATTAAGAATAATTAAGTGAACAAAAAGGTTAAATATATCCTTTAAGTTCAACCTCCATATCAAAGGAAAAAAATTGGATAACACCCACATGAATGATCTAAATAAACAGAAAGAGAAGTCAGATACCACCAAAGAAAATTATGATGGTACTGCAAACAATTTAGCCTTAAGTAGAGAATGGGTATCTAGTAGCCACTAAATGAAAGCAATTATGACAGGATATTAGTATTACCTCAAGAAAAAGATGGGCATCATAATCAAATACTCAAGGAGTATAAAGATGGTGACTTGAAGACTAAAAGGACCTTTCAAAGGTTACACATCGTTTTATAAACCATGATGACAAAGGCAATTAAAATTATTGCCAAAAGCTTAATCTGCCAGACCCGTTAGAATGGCACAACTAACTTTTGGTAGGTGGTAAGGAAGAAAGAAATCCGGTCAATGAATCTTTCTAAAAAACTGGTATCAGTACATTAGTGCTTCAGTCTTCCATTCCGGATAAGCAAGCCTAATAAATGCCCCATAACAGGATTTAAGAAATCGGGGGGTGTTGAGCAAATGCGACAAATGTGTGGTCACTATTCTAGTCATTTGCATGGGTCAGCCTTGAACCAATAAGAAAAAAGATGCCAGCATAGTCTTAAAGCAGGGGTCAGAGTATCATGTGGTACTTGAGAATACACTTTTTTACATCATACCAATATACCATTTCTGAAATCTACCAATAATACTTTCACCAATACAGAGAACTGGCACAGTACAGATATGGCTGTAAAATGTGATTTTCACATACTAATAAAAGTCTGCAACGAGAATATGGTAACACTATCCTCAAATCACATTCTGCAGAACTATTACAATAACTATAACAATATATACACACAGCCAAAATAAACATAATGGATTTGGAAAACTTACAGCTTCACAAAGCTTACAAGCAATACAACGTTCCTCTCCAGTTGGATAACGTCGAAGAGCATGCTCACCACGAAAACGAGGGCTCAACGGGCCCTTCTCAAAGGGATAATTGATCTGCATAAGAATGATTGCTTCAATGAAATAATTGTCCATCATGGAGAAAGCCAGCTTATGGATATAGAAGACTTACTGTAACTTTTTTTTCGAAGAAATACTTTAGAGTCAGCATCAAACCCCGAACCATTTCAGTTAGAAACAAAGTGTTTATGCTTCGCTCAAAAACTGCGGTTGCAAGTTATTAGTTCAGAACTACCCCAGTTCTCAACATATCAATTGAACCAAAAAGAAAATCCAAGCACTCCAGAAAATACAATACCAGAACTCCAATCCTTTGAAATCTCCTTTGCAAGCTGCTCTCTTTCTTCATCTTCTGGGGTTCGCAGATAAATATGAATTGTGAATATCAATATCCGACATCAAGGACAACACAACTTGGCAGCTTGCAGGAAAAAAAAAAGTTTGCGTACATTGATGGAGAATTATATCAGGAAGTTGTTGTCTTAAGTTGTTTTCAGTATGGTCTTATACTAAAATTTTAAAACTAAGCAGGCAAACGAATATTCTTTGTATTCCCTGTCAAAACCACATTAATCTATAGAACAGACATACACTTTCCTAGAAAGTAATCTGCAAAGGCCATCATGTAGGAGAGAATCACAATCGTTAAACTATCTGAAACATACATGTTACTAATGTTAATTGAGAACCTATATACATAGCTATCCTTCACAATTCACATAAACACTAATACTTCTTAGCCTTAAAATAGCTACTGGTACAATCCCTCATGGCTTCATGTTTTGCAATTCCCGTAATGATAAATTGAAGCTATATGTATATGGTTGCGTATACACATACACCGAGGTTAGGCGAACACTATGAGCAAAAAAAATAAAAAAATAAAATAAAAACTATGAAGAGAGAGGAGAGAGCAATACAAACCTTTCTTGGTGCTATAAGGATGCGCACTGAAACGCACCCCATAACCGGAAGGCCCCTGCAATGCTTGTCCTGAAACAGCCTGGAAAAAACAAAAGAGAGCATACTACAATAACACAAGCAACTAATAAATTAAGGCTACAAATAACTAAATTAGGTACTTCGGAAAATCACAAATAATGGAAAAACAAGTGACATAAGCAGCCGATCATTAAGAAAACGAATATATGCATGTTCCGAGGTTTTCTGATTCCACTCAGCCCAGTGACTACATCCTGGGGTATCGCACCACATGCGAACATGTCGGCCGCAGGGGTTAAACCTAAAGATCAAAAGTTTAATTCCTAAAAATAGGCTCTCCACATATTATGTGGGATAAGGTCCGCGCACATCTTGTCTGTTCCCCACCCCAAGCACCACCCACCTCTGGAGCCATGTGCATCAAGATACCAAATGCAGCAAGAAATGGTTCCAAATGACTAGTCTTCTTATAGATATCAGCCGTTTTATTACTAATTCCTCTATTAAGCATATCAAAAACAATTGTGCCACTGAGTTTGAGACCCTAGCAGGATATATTAACCAATCGAATCGATCAAAAACAAGCACAACATGTTCTAAGACTATAACAACCCGTAAATATCAAACTCAGCCAAAGCTAGGGTTTCAGGTGGCCACCGAACAATCGCACTCAATAAGTTAACTAATTACAAAGGATCTCCAGATGCTATCCAAACAAAAATTCATGACTAAAAATTAAATATTAAAACAGAAGAAAATCGAATAAGATAACATAGTCAATTGATTCCGCTCTTGGTTTCACATATTACATACTCTTGAAACCAATAGTTCCCTTACATTTCCAATATGTTCCGAGCAACAAAACAAAACAAAACAAAACAGGGAAAGAAAATTCAGTCCGGCAGAATAATACTTACGAGATGACGAGCCCGAAGAGCAGCGAGAGACTTGCGAGCTAAGATCGCTGCCATGGGTGCTAGTGGAGCGAAGGCGATCGGGAGGCTCTTGCGCGACTCAAGTAGCTACAGGTACGCAACTGGGAAACAAAGGCCGGTAAATTCTTTTGGCTTGTGGATGCCACGACCGGTTCACTGTTACGGTCGGTTTTTTTATTATTAGTATTATTTATGCAAATAAAAGGAAATGCGTTTTATTTTCTGCCAACGGTGGAATATGATAAATTGTCCGAAAATATAAAGAACCCAATACTATTAAATTAAATATACTACAAAATAGTCAAATTAATAACTTAAAATAAAATCTCCTTGCAACAAAAAAAATCAAAAGTTAAACACTATAAGGTTTTGATTGGTACACCGATTTGGGTTGAAATGGATTGCACGAGACAATATTAGGGCGAACTAAAAGTGGTATCCCCACCCCCAAATTGGTTATCCCACCCCCTAATAATTGATTTTAATTTTTTATTATTATTTTATATATATAAGCAAGTAAAAGGTAATTTACATGTTTCGTGCTTGTCAGTTTGATTTGATTTGTCTCTGTCTTCTATCTCTATATCTGATTCATCAGAGAATCTCATCAACGGTGATGATGGCAATTAGACAAAAGTATCACGAGATATACTGTAGTATATCATGATGGCATTTGGCTGCTACCTTTAAGAGTGTGTTTGGATTGAGGGATTTGGAGGGGAGGGAAAAGAAGGGAAAGGGAGTTTCCTTCCAATTCCCTTGTTTGGATAGTTTATAAAAAATTGAGTGGAGGGATTTGAGGGGATTTGGGAGGAAGATTTCATTAAATTTTTGTCAAAATTCTTTCCTCCCAAAATGGAGTCATTTGGAGGGAAGAGATTACTAATTAAGTTACTTATAAGTTTAAAACCTATTTTACCCTTGGACATAACACTTAAACATAAAAAATAAGGATAAACTAGTAAATTAAACTACTTTTCTTTCCTTTCTTTTTTTATCAATCCAAACATGAGAGAGGGAAATGTATTTTCCCTTTCATTCTCTTCCCTTCTCTTCCTTCCCTTTCCCTTCCCTTCCCTTCCCTTCCCTTCCCTTCCCCCCAAATCTCTCAATCCAAATACACTCTAAAAGACCACTTCTTCACTCAGCTTCCCTTGTGGTCCATTTGATTGCATTTTCGTGTTCGATTGAGTCACTTTTCAAGGTTGCCTCTGTCTTCTATCTCCGTTTGATTGCATTTCCCCATGACATTAGTTGTAGCATATGGGTCAATGCCAGATATGGGTCACTTGATTGCTTCTAAGTACAATGTGATTTTACACATTCTTAGTTATGAACAGTGCTTGATATTTTTGCCTCTGCGTTCTATACCTCCACCTCAACATGAACGTATTACTATCACAATAGGATGGTAATCACTTCGTTCAATTGACATTGACAGATAGTTACCCGATGCCTCCTATTATGATTAAGTGGTTTAGATACAGGTACGATTATGCAAACGAATGGTTCACTCTGTACAGAGAACAACTTGCAACATACATTAGATGTACCCGTTAATCTGTATTGATGTAATGTAATAAGTTTGCTTTAATTAATTGATGGGGTGAGAAAACTAATTTCTTAATGTAAATCAAATGTCAAATCACAGGTAATTCAAAAGAATTAAATATCAAATCATATACTTATCAAAAAAATATATCAAATTATATATAAAATAATAATAAAAAATTAAAATCAATGATTAAGGGGTGGGATAACCAAATTAAAGGGGTGAAAATACTTTTTGTCAATTATATATCATATTTAGGGTTTAGATGTTGTCTACGACTACGTAAAGCGTATTTGGAGTCTATCAACTTTATTTTCTTGTACTGTCCGCGGTTATGTTGATGTTGGGCATTTCTTGGGTTTTAGCTCTTGAGTGGACAAGGAATTATTGACATGGAAGGTTACTGGCGAGGACAAATAGCAAAGCCAAAGAAGCTTTCTTCAATTGGTTCCAATGTCCATATGTGGATGCTATAGCCGAAAAGAATAGTCGAGCATTCAACAACAAAGACGGCCTGTTTGGCAGGGCCGCTCCTCAAGCAGAGCCGCCCGCGGAACCGCTTTGCAGCTCCGCACTGCCAAACATGCTAAAAACGGCCAGTGGATCCACTGGCTCATGCCAACGGATCCGTTGGCCATAGGGAGCTTCTTTCACAGCTGTTGCCTCCTTAATTATTTTTTCATTTTTTTTATGTGGGATCCACTGTAAACTTGTTTGGATTGCCCCCCTTGGTGAATAAAAATTATTCCATTAAAAAAAATTTATCTTATGTTTGGTGCTTGTGATGCTGTAGCATTAGATAAACTTTACATAGATTATAAAAATCATCTCTCAAAGCAAACAAATAAGGAAAAATAAGTTGAAAAATAAAATCATGAAATGCAAATTTAATGAATGAAAGAGAGAGAGAGAGAAACAAAATAAAATCAAAATAACAATAGTCTCGTCCTCAAATTTGTGAAATTGAATTAATAAGTAAATCAAGGGATTATTTCCATTTTTCAAATGCACCAAAAAAGATTATTGAACTATTTCGTCGGATCCTCTACTTATCTTTCTTACCAAACACAGCCTAAATACTAAAAATTACTTAAAAAAATGCTTAAAAAAATGCAATATTTTTAAAAAATAAAAGACAAGTGCGCCTGGTAATTTACCAAACGACCCTTGCGTTGGCAACCTTCAGCATTCTTGGAGAGTTGGTTTAGGAACCGTTGTGGTTGGGGGGACTCTGGTTACTGTTTCACCAACACTTTCGAAAGCGAAGACAAAGTAAGATCCGGGAAGAGAGGAAGGAGATTTGCCGAGAAAACAAGAGAAGAACAGATCGTTAAAGGAAATCAAATAAAACGGTAACTGGTAGCAGAATTCGTACTTGGTTTCCTGGATTAATCTCTACTTCTTTCGATTTCAATGACTTGCATGTGTTTTTTTTTTTTTCTATATTTGTTTCCGCGTTTTTCTTCCTGTCAAGGATATGTGTCTTCTGGTGATTGTACATTGCTTGCGGATCAGAATCATTCGCTCAATCATATTTTGCCGTTTACTTGTTCTTTTCCATGTTATTGATTCAAAATATACACTTTATTATCGCACTTGACAGATTTTCTTTGTGGGTATTGCGGAAGTGCCAATCATCTTCACCAGTGAAGAGGGCTATTAATCTTTGAAGTTCCAAAACATGATTTATTCTTTGGTTTGTTGGTAACAGAAAACCTGATGGAAGCATTGATGGGTTCACGAGTTACACCAATTCGTGTTTCCTCCATTCCACCCCGGTCTCCTTTTCTTCCTCCGTCTTTCATGAATTTGAAGAAAAATTTTAATGGCAGTCAAGTTGGGGCTATGAGACATCCTAAATCGTTCAACTCAATTGCTATTTCAGCTCAATCATTAGAAGCCTCCACACTGGGTCGCTTCAACAATACCATGCCATCCAAAGGTTATATTATAATCAGTAACTTGATTTTTTTTAGTTGTGCGTTATTTATGCCTTTGAACATTGGGCAAGTAGTTATAATTGATGTTCATTTATGAACAATTGTAGAGGTTCTTGAGATATGGAGAAATTCTGATGCTGTGTGCTTCGACGTGGATAGCACCGTGTGTCTGGATGAGGGTATTGATGAGCTTGCAGAATTTTGTGGAGCAGGAAAAGCTGTTGCAGAATGGACTGCTCGGTTGGTTGCTGAGGAAATGATTTAATTTGGTTGGTAGTTTGGAATCCATGACTTATTTTGATTTTGAAATTTCGCAGGGCAATGTCTGGTTCTGTACCATTTGAGGAGGCCTTGGCTGCCAGATTATCTCTGTTTAAACCCTCTCTCTCCCAAGTTGAGGATTTTCTTCAGAAGAGGCCTCCAAGGTAATAGGAATTTCTTGTTCATCTTTATTATTTATTCCCCTTCCATGTTAATGTTATTTCAGAAGACTATTTTTGCATTCTTTTTCAACTTTCCTTGTAGTCCTTTTTCTTTGATTTTTCAACAAGGATGTGGATATGACCACTTTGAGTACTGGTGCTCCTCCTTCTAGGCCTTTTTTCTTATAAATCTATTTTGCTTTTAAAAGGGGGAAAAAAACCTTTTCTTCTAGATGGAAATCCTAGAAAAGCCTTAGTGAAACTCCCCTCCCTCCTTCCCTCTCTTTCTCGCATTCTGTTTTTCTCTCTATTATTTGTTATTCATGACTCGCTACACACTCTAAACAAGCGTTTGCCAACCTGATTGCGCAACCTATACTTAACCCATCGATGCATCGATATTCGTTAAAAAATCACAAAGCACCTAATAAGCCCAAGGCCCCCAACTTATCATTTATATCTTTCCACTTTCATTGTGCTGTAAATAACTTAAATAATTTATCTTATTTTGTCCCGATATTATGTACGCATAAAAGTCTTAATTACCTAAATGCTTTTTTCATGTCGTACCCATAAATAACTTAAAAAACTTTTAGAGCTTCTTTTTTACTGCAGTTAGTCTGTTTTCATTAATTAGCACTAAAGGAAGATGATGCATGGTGTTCCGAGTTATATCTTCTTCTTTTTTCAATTTTCTCTTTCGAACCCTCCCACCTGTCCTTTGGGGTATATGGTACTACTAAATATCTTTGCTCACTTTCTGTTATATTCAATACACAGGATTTCACCTGGGATAGATGACTTAGTCAAGAAGCTGAAGGCTAAGGGTACGAGCGTTTATCTGATCTCCGGAGGATTTCGTCAAATGATAAATGTATGTTACTGAAAAGTTAAAATCATTCTCAACACTATAGTGCTCCTTTCTTTAATATGCATCAGAGTAAATATTTAGGCTCTGATCCATCATCACTTGAGCAAAATATCTTTCAAGACATCATTAGAAGTTATATTACAATTTTGGTAGACAATGCATGAGAAATAAGTTACTTTCAAGATAATCTTCAAGCTTTCATAATTAAAACTCTGTTGGTAACTTGCTCAAATTTGACGGCACTTGCAAGAAGAGTTATGTTACTATATTATGTTCCATGCAAAGAGTAATACTTTGAGGAAAGTTGCCTAGTTTAAGGAATGAATGATCATGCGTTGTCCCTAATTCTATAGTATTACCATTATGAATAGATATTATATCATCGCTATATCATTGTAACGAGTGATTTGGTCTCCTCTGAAGCCTGTTGCATCAATCCTTGGTATTCCTCCTGAGAACATTTTTGCCAACCAACTGTTATTTGGAGATTCTGGAAATTTTTTGGGGTTTGACACAAATGAGCCCACCTCAAGGAGTGGAGGAAAAGCTACTGCAGTGGAGAAAATAATGAAGGTGAGTTGCAGTTGTTTTGTTTTATGGTTGTTGAATAGGTTGCTTGTAAAGCTGATTGATTGGTTCTTCAGGATCGTGGATACAAGGCACTGATTATGATTGGAGATGGTGCTACTGATCTTGAGGTAATTAAATATGTTTGAACTGATTGAAACCCTGATGACTTGAAATGTCAACTCTGTCTTCCATGCTGTTTTCGACTTTCTGACACAGGAAATGAGCTTGCTCAACCTATCTAAACATTTGATTAATTATTTCTCAAACGGACATATTTTGACCTAAACTGATTCAATAATGTACCGTAAAATTAAATGAATATGAAACAAAACTTGGAAATCTAGATACTCTTTTTGTGCTCTGTCCGTTTAGTCCGCGCACATTAGGAACATTTGCCAATCTCATTGAGAATGATATATAATGTGTATAGTGAACAAGTATAAATTTTCTTTTTTGCTTAATAGTGGAATAATTCCTTCTTTTTTTTTTTAATCTGTAGGCCCGTAAGCCGGGAGGTGCTGACTCGTTCATATGCTATGCTGGTGTTCAACTTCGAGAGGCCGTTGCAGAAAAAGCTGATTGGTTGGTGTTTGATTTTAAGGATTTACTAAGTTCCTTGGATTAGCATATGTATTCTTTTCAGGCTTCTTTCTTTCTTAGTCTGTAATTCTTGTATTAAACTTTCCTGATTGGTTTCTCTCTACATTGGTTCTAAGCATTGTTATTATGTCAACAAATGATGTAAAAACATTTTTTGGTCCATTAATTCTTCTGAAATGATGATACTGCAGATTTCACTCTACAACTTCTCTAAACAGTAGTAGAAGTTTTCAAGCTAGTTGACAGATTTTTATAGTTTGTTCTACTAATTTTTTATCCTCCTTTGCTTTCTCACTCTATTTTATTGGGAAATGTCTTCAGTTGGAACAAACCAACCATAAGGGAAGAACACAGCAAAACCTTCTTCTTTGCTCATGATGTATGATACATAGACTTGGATATGGGTATCGGGTATGAGTACATATTTGAGTGTCAAGACTCTTCAATATGAAATTGATGGGTATTAGACATTATTCAAAAATTAAGATACGGGTACGTGAACACTATTTGAAATAAGATATGAGTACATGTATCCTCATCTTAATATGTGTTAAGGTTATTATATAAGAATATTAATGTTATGTTAAGTTGAATGTAACTTTGTAGTGATTTTCTTATTTTCGATATATTTTTTATCAAATGGAGTTTAGTAGTCTTATTAACTAATAACTTAAATAGTTTTCTTATACAATTAATGAATATATACCAACTATTATATATGGAAAAATTGGGACAAAAACATGAAATTATCTTCTTTTTTTTAAATACCATTAAGAAATTTTCTTTTCATTAGAATCGATCCTTCGGTACACAAATGAAAATCGATCATTCGGTACACATATGTCTAATTCAGTTGATTGTCTTTTTAATTGAGTCGTCCTATTTAAAGTATAATAATCATAAGAAAGAAAGAAAGAAAGGAAAAAAAAAAAGTGTACAGAGATTTTTATCATTTTGGTACTTGGAATATTAAGAAAAAAAGAAAAACCCAAAATTATGCAAACTACGAAACAAAGCCTTGTTAGTTGTAGGGTTTAAGGAATTCTACGCGTCCTCCGACTCTGCCCTGAACCAGAGATGGCTTCGCTCTGCAGATCGGCTATAATGTCGGGCTCGCGCTCCCTTGCGTCTCGATCCAGAACCTTAACTCAAAATACACTTACCGGGAGAGTCATATCCTCTCCGTTCTCTTCTTCTCGGACACGCGTCTTTCCTTCCGCTGCGAGGTACAGTTGCGCCCTTTCTTCAGTTCCATATGAATCTCGCTCTGCAATGCCTATAAATATGATCTACAAATCGTGATAATTGAACAGTGGGGCGAAGTTTATGTACTGTATTTTGTCTATTCATTCCGTTTAGTTGATTTTCTTTCAGGGTTGTTTCGGCTTTGGGAACTGTGGAATCTTTGATGCCACTTCACAGTGCAATTGCTTCTGCTCGGCTCAGGTCAAGCATTGCCGTGGATTCCTCCTGCTGGAGCTGGCTTTCTCAAGGTAATTGTTAACTTACGAGTATATTACATGGTTTATTAATTTCTTCTTCGTATCATTCATGTTTTTTTGTAAGGCCCATATCGGTGTTGCACTGTTGCTCATCCCATTTCTTTAAGCTTCAGAGTTAACCATGGATTAATTGCTAGCAGCAGCAATATGTTTTCGTTGTTGAACCAAAGTGGCATGTAATTGTTTGAGTATAATTATATATCTGATTGTCGCGTCATGTTTGTCAAGCGTCTATTGCATCTATTGAAGTTGTTTAGTTCCTAAGGATGCATGAAATGAAAGAATAGCAATGGAAAAATGTAGATTGTTTCTTCAACATTTCTTAGCGTTTCCAGTTCCAACTTCTTGTCATTTGATGGCTAAATTGGAAATCAGCGTGCATCTAGACTTCCATGAGTTAGACCAATTTTGTATTAGTGCTCTTGTTTTTGAATCAACTTTTGCACTTATTAGGATTTGAAGAATTAGCATTCAAGTACTTTTCACTCTTCATTTTTGTCATTTAGTACTATTTTCCCAATTAGCTAGTGAAATGGGTGCCTCTGGCTACACATGAACAGTGTATCCTGACTTTTGTCCTCTAATTCATGCAATAGGACTGGCAACACCGTTGTGACAAGGCTTGCTGGATCTATACAACGCAATAACTGCATATGATTTGCTTTAAAGACTTTGTTTAAGGGAATTTCATCTTTCATCTCTTGACTGGTGGTTGTATCGTATATCATATGCAAACCCATTCAACCTTATGCTTTTATTTATTTATCCCTTTAATTTTTCCCTCTATTTTCTTGGAGAGTGCTGGTTTTGTTGCCAGATAAGAATTTTATGAGTAGAAAACTAATTGCATTGAAGGGCACCAAGGTGGTGTAGCCAGAAGAATTTTCACATGTCATTTAAGTAATGCATTTCGAAGTTGATCCTCTGATTGTAGTTACTTCTTGAAGAATATCCTCAGAAATTTAAGGTGGAAACTTGTGAAAATAACGTAGTAATAAATGCTAAAACTTACCCCGTTGGGCCCATTCCTTGAGCATACTAGATAAAGTTAGGACTGTTCATGCTCTTTGAGTCTTAATAATGGTTGAAATGTGGTCTAGAATTTTACAAAGATGGACTGTCAAAGTAATGTGGAAGTTGATCTCCTATCCCTTTATCTTACCCTCATCTTAAGAGATAAGCAAATATTTTCTTGCTCTGTTCTGCCTTATATTCACTCACTGGACCTTCTGGTGAAGGTTTCGTATTAAGAAATCACGTCGACTAGATCTCCTTTTCCTACTCATCGTTGGTCTTGCATTTTATGTTATTGATTCTGCCTACAAAATGTTCTTCAATGTTAGGTACTTTATTTATGATATTTTTAATGGTAAGGTTACATTCTAGGGGCCTATGGGGCTGGGTTAGGTTTTATTTTCTGTAGATACATTGTTGCTCAGGGTAACATCCCAATTCAAGTTCTCATCAATTCTTGAGTATTTTTTGCTCGAGTCCAACTGATGAATTCTGTGCCAAAATTTCCAAATTCTTTGTTTCTATTTTGTTCCTCAACTATTTCTATTTGGTCTACTGAACATCCTCTCTAACATCTACTGATTTTCTTCCATTTCTCTTCATTGGCACATTTTAGACTTTGCAGTTCCTCGGTGACAGAATAAAGGCCTTCAGTCATTTCATTCCAAATTTGGCTTGCATTTGAGTGGTTTTTCCTTCCCCTTATGTCAGTCGTTCCTCCTCTTTGCTGTCACCTACTGTCATGGCTATTGCCCGGTAAAAGTGATTTCTCAGTCAAGATTATTTGCTATTATGTGCTGCTGAGACTGTATCCTTCATTTCTGTAAGATAAAACCATTATCATCATTATTAGTTTCTTACAACTAGATGGTTACCTTAACATTTAGTGAGAGATTGAAGTCTCAATTCTATTCTTTCTTCACTTCCTCATTGTTTTTCACTTCTTTAAAAGCTCTATTATGAAATGAGAAGTTTGTTGTCTCAGGAGGCAGGACTGATGTAGAGAACTAAAATAGATTAAGAATTCAATTTCATTTGTGTATTCATATTTTGGAAACATGAGAATCTGCATGGTCTGGCTGAAAGTAGTAAAGAAACCCAATAGCAGGATCAATTGGAAATTTCCAAATTCTGTATCAGGTTACCACGAAGAGGTTTTTAGGTGCTGTTAGCATGCTTTCCGTTGAATGTTCAAAAGCTTCTTTTTAAGCCTTTCGAGACACTGTAATTTCAGCAAAAGACAATATAATCTTTTGAGTGTGTTCTACTGATGTTTGGAAATCAAGATTTAAACTAATGGTTTACGAGTCGTTTTGATCAATTCTTGTCAAGGAAAGTTCATCTTGGGTACCAAATACTGACTCAATCCATTTGTCATGGCGGGGTGTCATCATTTATTGTCTGCATTTTCGTTCATTTATATGATATCGGCTGCATTGTAGTGAAAATATGAAACTCGATTCATCTTGCTGCGCCCACTTCTATGTGTTGGGGGGGGGGGGGGGCAGTCCGTCGGTTGTTGTCCACAACTAGATTTGCTTTGAGATGGTTCCCCTAACATTTTCATGGATTGTCAAGGCTTTTGAGATGGCAACTGACAGTCTTTACTCTAGGAACGCTTGAATTCATTCTGTAAACAATTGAATTCACTCTTGAAACATTGTTCACTGGGTGTTGTTTCCTGTATTCATTCAGTGCTTTCCTAGTACTGGAAGGATTAGGTTTTGTATGCCTATATAGATATATAATACCAGCAGAATCAGGATTTGTAAGCCTGCTGTTAAGTTGGCACATTATCTTGTTAGGTAGGTGTTGTTTCCTTCATTCATTAGTTCACACATCATCTTGTTACAACTTACATGGTAATGCCCGTTTGGTACCGCTTATAAATTGGGGGATAGAAAACTTCGTAAACTAGCTTTTTTTCACAGCTTAAGCTAGTTTATTTTAACAGCAAATAAGCTCTACCAAATGGACCCATAATATCTTCTTTTCTTTTTCTTTTCATGGTACCTATTTATCTGGATAAAAATTAAAGACAAATACAACAGAAATGTTACGGATTTCAACAATTGGGATCTCAGTTATCTTAGGTCCTAGTTGCTGGAGTGGTGGGCCCCGTTGTAAAGTCCTTTTTGGGCAGTAAATTTTTAAGTTTTTTTTAAAAATCATAAATGTGTAGCGTTCATCGTAAAAACCCAACGATATATTTTTTGTCAACATGAAAAAGACATGACAATTCTAGATTGTCGGATATAAACTCAAAATATTTGATGTTTTGATCACGACAAATTTGATTTTTGTTTCGAATAAAAAATATATCGTTGAGTTCGTTGCGAAGAATACTATATATTTATGATTTTTAAAAATAAAAATAAAATTTTTTTTACCCACAAAAAGCATTACAACGTGTTCCCGCACCCTTAGTTGTTGAGGTGTATACACATGATTTAATGTGCATGTTGGCAACTAGGATAACTGAGATCTCAAATGTTGGAATCTTTATTTTTTTTCGCAGACCCAATACAATGAAAAATTACACAAAATGAGAAACACAAAATACAGAGCAAATTAAAGCAATCAATAAGGGTGTTTCATTTTAATGGCCAAGTTAATGCAGTGAGAGAAGCATGGGATTGTGGGAGCCTGGCAGGAGAAGCATCAGAGCCAGGGCAGATAAATTGATGGATAGATGTGTCTATTTGAATTCAATCGTCCCCTGGCTCTCGTTTGCCGCGCCCCGTCTTAAATTGAGTAGTACTCTTCTCCAATGAACAAACCAGCGCCCCACGCCTTAAATTGAGTACCATCAACAAACTCACGAATTTCCCAAGCAAAATCATTAATGCCTTCTTCCCCTGGCCATGGCCCTGGCCCCTCCCTCCCTCCCTCCCTCCTACCACTGCCTCATTGGAACCTGTTTTTTAACCGACACCTGCAATTTGGCATACCAGACTACCTCCATTTCTGCCACTATTTAAGACCAAGTCCTCCCAATTTCTCACCCCATTTTAAATTCCGTCCGGCTGACCCGTTTGATGTTTAGGAGGCCTTGCATATGTGTTTATGATCAAATGAGTATCCCACATACTACACGGATTGAAAGTTAAAGGATGGTTGGGGTCTAGTTAAGACTAGAGCAATAAAGAAATTTTTTTTAAAAAAATCATGAATGTGTGTTGATCGAGTTTACGAGTCCAACCATATATTTGTATTACCAAACAAAAAAAAAATCAAATGGAACATGAAAGATGTAAAATTTTGGACCGTTGAATATAAATGCGAAACATTCTCTTTCTCTCATACGATGGACTTTTGTCTAGGACAAAAAAAAAGTATGGTTGTACTCGTAAACGCAATCAAAACATATTCATATTTTCAAAAATAAAAAAATATTTTTTTCGTCCTCTAAACTACTACAAAAGGGTCCACTCTATTTTATTATTTTTTTTACAACAGATCCCAGACACCTAGAGTTAAAATGGAGGAAAATATTTTTGTCGGATGAAACATTACTCTATTGAGAACATCAAAATTGGGAATCACTAACCTACTATGGTTTCATGAATGTTGACTACTATGTCTCTAAATCTCCATCATGCTAAATAAAAACAGTGATTAAGCAATAATATGAGTTTAATTAGGTAGGGAGTTTACATTGACAAATACATTAAACCTTTCTAAGACAAATGACATGTGAGAGTCTGTTCAACTCTTGGTGTAGAATAGAGTGTGCCCTACGTTAAGGACTCATGGTCATTGGGTATGCACACTTGATAACTTTTTTAAGAAAAGAAGGGGAAAAACAAATAAAGTTTGTTGAAACTTGTTACCAACCAACCCCACAGGGCCACAGTTCGTCAGTTTCTGATCCAATCTTTGTCCAAATTCCATTAGGTGATGCCACTATTACTATTTAAGAACCTGTTTTTGGCTTATTGTTTTATGACTTAGTTAAGGAACTTAGGAACAAAGAGAAGTACCCTTTCAGTGAATAGAGATTTGTACATACCTATTAATTTATTACACAATTGCATGTGGTTTTAGTAGTTACTAGGTTTGGAATATTCGCGGTTTCTACAATTTCCCTCGAATTTTAGAATATGAAATTTTCATTTGATGGCTCGGTTTATAATCGATTGGATTAAGTATATGTGTGTGCTCAAAGTTCGATTCCAATGAAAAGTAAATTTATCAATGGTATTTAAAAAGAAGTAATTTTTTAATAATAAAATCGAAAAAATATGTGAATAAAAAAAAAAAAAAACAGATGTTATGACATTTAGTTTAATCGTTAGATGTAAAATTTCACGATTCTATATTTATGGAGTGATTGTAAGAGGAGGTTCAACCGGTACTTTAAAATAGATAAAAACCTATTTTGTGATACAATGTTTTATTTTTACCCCACACAATGAGTACCCAAACAATATTCGATTCAGATAATTTGATTTCCATACCTCAAAATTGGGGTATGTCATCTCTCCCCTAAATATTATTTTTGCATTTCTCCACCCACCTCATTTCTATCTTGCTTTATCCATTATTTCTCTCTAATATTTTAAAAATAATTAAAATATTTGTTATCACGTTGAAATGAAGGTATGAGTATCCCTAAAATAGGTTTTTAGTTAAACTACGGGAAACTATGCATTCATTGGACATGCTTTAAAATTAGGTCCAAAAAAACCGTGTCAAATCGAACCGATCGTTTGTTCAGTTATTATCATATATAATGTTAGTGAAAACCAACCAAACCTAATTGGCAATGACCGACGAAACGAACGGATAAATTTATGTCAAAAAATTGATCCAAATGGGCCATGACACCTCTATTTAATAAAACCCCAAATCCAGCACAGTGCTGGGTTAGCTGACTTTGGTGGCATATCCGTAATAAAGTGTTAAGACCGGACCCGAGAGTTACGAATTCGTCACTGAACGTTACAACCTGTCTTCTTCTTCACTTTGCTTTCATTGAAAATTAAAAAAGAAAGGAAAGAAACTCTCTGCCCTTTTGCTTTTTTGTATCCGTTGAGACCTCATGCTTACTCTCAATCTCTCTCCCATCGCCACTACAAAATCTCTCTGAATTCCCAAATTTCCCGAAGATTTGACAATTTTTCTCAGAAGATTTGACAATTTTTTCTCATCACCCAAACAGCCAATTCCCTGGAAACTTCCACTTCCACGCCGGAAGTAATGTCGGCCTCCGGCAACGCATCTGACGTAACCTCGAAAAGCTCTCTCTCTCAGACGCTGAACTCCGATACACCGTTTCTTAAAATTAAGCTCTACGTCGTAGTCGTAGTTGCCATATGCATATTATTGGTTTCTATAATAGTATGTGTCTGCATTTTCTGGAAGCGCAAAATGCGCGTGAAGCACAGTTCGAGCCTGATCCCTCTGGTGTCGAAGGAGATCGTGGAGATCAAGGAGGTGGGTCGGACTGATAATTTGGGTAAAGTAGAGGGTAAGATTGGATTTGGTGATTTATTGAAAATGGGGGAGATTGAGGTTATTAAAGGTATTGAGGAAGAGAAGGAGAAGAACAAGAGTGGAGAGAGTGATGTTGGCGGTTCAGGCTCCAGCAATGTTTCAATGGCCGATACGCAGAATATCGGGTGGGGTCGGTGGTATAGCTTGAAGGAACTGGAGTTTGCGACACGTGTCTTCGCGGACGAAAATGTGATCGGTGAAGGTGGGTACGGCGTCGTATATAAGGGTTTCTTGCAGGATGGATCGGTGGTGGCTGTCAAGAAGCTTCTTAACAACAAGTGAGTTTGTCCATTGAAATCTGGGCTCTGCTTGTTTGGATTCTTGAGCTGTTTCTGACATTTTCTTACAGGGTATTGATTTCAAGGCAAGATGATCAGTGGTACTGTTCATAGTTTTTAGTTGATTAAGCAATGTTTATTTGGATTTGAAGTTAATTAATATATTATCGATCAAGACAAGAAGATAATTAGCATGTTTGTGGGATCCAATGCTTATTTACTATTTTTCTGAATACCATTCGATCTGTGTACTTATTGTGATGTTGACCTGCGTCGGTGGGAAATTTCATTTGCAGAGGACTGGGGAGTCTGGGAAAGGAAAAGTAAATGGTTACTTTGTTCTTTACTTCTTTAGCCCCTTTATTTCTCTTGTCATTTTTTCTTAGGTAAAATTGTTCTCTACTTCTTTAGCTCCTTTACCTGAGTACTTGTGGTAAATTCTTAAATGAAAGTTGATATATGGAATATGGTGCTCATAATCTCATCATATTTGTAGGGGTCAGGCAGAGAAGGAGTTCGAGGTGGAAGTTGAGGCCATTGGAAAAGTAAAGCATAAGAACTTGGTGGGATTAATAGGATGTTGTGCAGATGGTCCTCAGAGGTACTTTCCATGGTCATTTTGATCACATTATATACCTTTTAATGAGTATTGGATATAAGTTTCATTGCATTGGCTCTAACTTGATTCGTTGGCACTTCAACTTACTGTGTAGGATGCTTGTTTATGAATATGTTGACAATGGCAATTTGGAACAGTGGTTGCATGGTGATGTTGGGCCTGTAAGCCCTCTGACCTGGGACATTCGAATGAAGATTGCCGTTGGAACAGCAAAAGGGTACGGAGTTGTGTTCTCCATATATTTTAAAATACAGATTGCTTTTGATCTTTGATATTGATACTACAGCATTACTTTGTTAATCTTCAACATCATTTTACTCTTACATGATACAAAGAAAATTGTGAGAAAAAAATTAGAAAAGATCACTAAAATATAAATTGTTTCTCTGCTCTAGAATGTTTTACTCATAGAAACACAAGTCCACTCAGGACTGGAATCCTTGTTCTGTATCATTGATTTGAAGCCCCATTTCCAGTAGCATAAGACGAGGTAGAGCTTAGATATTGGCTCAGGCAGCAATATTTTCATTTCTAGATATTGTTTAAGCAGCCATTCTCCTAAAACATATATGACTACTTTGTGAAGTTACTTGACCTAGTTGCATGCTTTTGTATAATCATTTAGCATCATAAACTTCTAGGTCAAAGTGGCATAGTGAGACACTGACTGTCCATTTACATCAAACTCTATCTCAATGATTGAGGTTTCCCTTAGAATACAATGCGATTTGCTATCATCCTTATAGTTGCTGTTCCTAATTATATTATCTCCTAGGCTCTAGAACCATCTCTCTTCTTCTTCTTCTTCTTCTATTTAATTTTTTTAGGTTTTAGGATTTGCTATCATCATTATAGTTGCTGTTCCTAATTATACTATCTCATAGCTCATAGGCCTCTAACCATCACTAGAACTATATTTCTGAAAATATCCATTCTCCTGGTAATTAAGTTTTTGTCTTTTCATACTAAACTGTTGAGGATTTGAACATTGTGCAGGCTAGCCTATTTGCATGAAGGGTTAGAGCCCAAAGTCGTACACCGTGATGTGAAATCTAGTAACATTCTTCTTGATAAAAAGTGGAACCCTAAAGTATCTGATTTTGGATTGGCCAAGCTCTTAGGATCTGAGACGAGCTACGTGGCTACACGTGTGATGGGGACATTTGGGTTTGTTCTATCTCATATTTCTTTAATTCGCCTTAAAAGTTATAGTAAAAAAAAAAAGAGCATGTTTATGCACAATGAACATGCACGTTTACTCCACTAGTTTTTATCTATTGCAGCTATGTTTCTCCTGAGTATGCAAGTACAGGCATGCTTAATGAGGGGAGTGATGTCTATAGTTTTGGAATTCTATTCATGGAGATACTTACAGGAAGGAGCCCGGTTGATTATTCTAGACCACCTGGAGAGGTGAGAATAGGTTTTTTGTATACATCGGCATCCTCCGCTAATCCACCATCATAACATTGTTTCCTTTGGTTGTTTTCAGATGAACTTGGTTGAATGGTTTAAAGGAATGGTGGCAAGTCGTCGTGGAGAAGAGATATTAGATCCCCTAATTGAAGTTCAGCCCTCTCCTAGAGCACTGAAACGGGCCTTGCTAGTCTGTCTCCGTTGTATAGATTTGGATGCCAATAAGCGGCCAAAGATGGGGCAGATTGTTCATATGCTCGAGGCAGATGAATTTCCTTTCCGTCCTGTAAGCCCTGCTTCCAAATTTACTGCTTTACATATTCATATCATTCACAATAGTAGTCTTAAAGTCATTTTATCTTAGTGATGCAATTTCCGGCTAATATCTTGCACCATTTTAATCTGTATGGTTAAGCCAACTTTTCATATTCAAACTCTGGACATCCTTACCACTGTAGTGAGAGCAGTTTTGTTAAAAGTTTGACCTAAGCCGTAGTTTTCTGAGACATGCAATATAGTGTACACGATGATGCACTACCCAAAAAATAGTGGTTTCGCCACGTGTTATGGTTGCATAATATACTATGCAAATATGTTGGGGGATGTCACCAAGTAAATGGTGCTAACTCAAGATTTTAAACGGAGTTTGCTTGGTGATATTTATATAGAACTTAGCAAATTTCATTCTTTTGCCATTTATCAGGTTATGCATATGTAAAATTCTCATCATAGCGAGGAAACTCAACCGTGAATCATAAATCAGAATGCAATTAACAGTTGTGTGATTTTGGTAATCTAGGAAAGAAATTGTGCTATTATGCTAGCGGTCCACAGCTGATGAATATAGTTGTAAATGATCGGAATCACAGTTTTTTGTCATGCGCCTAGTCTAATGTCAACATATGCTTTCTTTTCCTACTCCTCCATGATTGGTTTTCTAGGTCTGATCAGCTTTGTTCACCTCATTTACTGTTCTTTTTCTCCTGTAACTATCTCTATTAATTCTGATTTTTCATTCCTGTAGGAAATACGGGTGTCTCGAGAGAAAGATACTCTTCCTCCACAAGGTGTTTCAAACAAAGTTCCACACCCAATCACGCATGGGACAGGTAGCAATCTGGAGAGGTCGAGGCGGAGATAGTTGTTTAGATATCAGTAGTACCTAAAGGTCAGACTATTTTGTAGCATAACCTTCACACTTGCATAAAGGAAGAAATTATAGGCCTTGAATGTGCATATTATTTCATCTATATTTTTGGTTTTGTCATTATATATTTGGTCAGCATTCTTAAAATTTGGCATGTAAATATATACTCCATTGTTATCTTAATACGTTATACGTCGCAGTTTTTCAGTCATCTTGCTTAAACAATAAGATTTTTTTGCTATTATGATTATGGAAGCTTGAGCAATAACAGGTTTGATGCAGCCAACAAGTCTGAACTGCACAACAAATGCTTCTTCTTGTTCCACTCCCTTATTATATTTCTACATGAATCATGAATGATAAGTTGGTGACACATATAGGCTGGCTCCGATTCACATTTCCTGTAAGCTCAGATCTATTCCCCCCTTCCTTTTGGGTTTAAACCCAATCTTTGGCCACCAGAAAGTTGACTTGCACGTCCCCACTTTTTTTTTTGGGTAACGTGAAACTCACCCAGTTGTTTACTGGACAATTGATTGGCAAACTCTGAGTTTGGGTCACATGAAAGCCTCGCAGGCCGCAACTCCTAAGGACCAGTTGAGATTTGGGCCGAGATGACACTTGCACACACTAGACTAAGTAAGGGCTCAACGACTCATCTCGTGTCATGATAAAAACACTCATGTGACTTTAACTCGCGTCTGGTGCTTGCGCTAAGAGCTACCATGATCAACTTCATCATCTCAATCAATGATTCCCATTGTTACGTCCCCACTTGTTGCTTATGGGGAATGTTATACTTTTTTTTATAGGACGTTGAATCTTGGCTCCATTGTTAGGTCAACTCCATATCTGAGCAGACACAACAAAGCTACCATCCTTGTGGATTCAGGGAAGTCATTGCTTAGTGCCTTCCTCAATAAGAAATGGCTTTGCTTGGAGGAGCAGATATGTTTCGTCAGTTACTCCCATGATGATAATCTGTCATGCTCTCAATAGTCAGGTCAGGAGTCCGAGCCTCCAATTCCCCTACTTCAGTCATTATTATTGTTAGTTGATTTGGGGTAATTTATCATGTTTTTAGGTGTTCATTAGAAAATTATGCAAACTAAATGCTGACATGCTAACCGAATCCGAAGAAGCTAGTGACATTATTGTAGTTTATAAGTTTGAATCTAACTCTGAAAAAGATAAATGTCTCTGTAATTGGGATTCCACTGATCCCAGTTGCTGAGGTGTATGGACGAAAATTAAAGTGCATGTTCATACACCTCAACAACTTGGATCACTAGGACGTCTAGCACTATTGCACCCGAAAATGACCTTTTAAGGATGAAATCGTATGGGCTTTAGGCTCAGAGCGGACAATATTCATTCGAATTGTTCTAGTCTCACATCGTTGTGTGAAAGTGAATTGTGTGGTTTATAAGATAAACCTTAACCTCAAAAAACTTTATTGGGATAAAAACGTGCAAGCCTTGATCCAAAACAATCAATACGTCAAATACTCAAATGGATTGGATTGAGGCAAATTTTAACACTCATTGCCCTAATCCTTACTGATAAGTAATTTCCTTTTAAAGGACTAATTTAACATGTTAATTCCATTAATCCTCATTTTATCTTCACCAAGATGATCTAATTTAACCTTTTTTTTTGGTAAATAAGATGCTCTAATTAACTAACTACATTCACAAATCACAAGTGTCTCTCAAACACAAGAGCCGCCAAGATTCCCTCTCTATGCGCCACGTGTACTCTTAGACTCGTATCATCGCTCACCACAACCGCGCTAATCAATTCTCATCTTTCACTTTCGGCGAAAAGAACAAAAGAAATTCCAGATAGAGAAGAACAAATCTCAGATGTGAAAACTGTTATATAGCCAACCACACATACACAAAGCGAGCACCAGATCCGCTTCATCTTCATTGTGTGATTTCTGAGAGTTTGAGCCATGGAAGAGAAGCTGATACAGAGACTGGAGTCGGCAGTGACGCGGCTCGAAGCGCTTTCGACGGGATTTCGACCGGGAGGTTCCGGGGAAATTGTTGACGATGCTGCGACGGATCCGGCTATTGTGGCGTTCGATGATATGATGAGGCAGTATTTTGGTACGGTTTCTAGTGCTGCCGAGAAGATTGGGGGGCAGGTGCTCGAGGTCACGAAGGTTGTCGAACAAGCTTTTGGTGTTCAAAGGGAGCTTCTCATCAAGGTGAAGCAAACTAAGGTGCGTGAATTTTTCTATTGCTGGAAGCTTAGGGTTTTGTTCTGAGAGAAGCTTTATTGCCAATTGAGCTTCATTCACATTTCCCTTGGATTAGACGATGGAAGTTATTACACCAATTGCAAGTTTGCAACTTTAAATAGAGTTAGATTTGAAATTTATAGAATGTTATAATGTGCATAATTGCTGTGAAATTTTTGGGGTTGTAATTTGATTGAGGTAGTATTGCAACTGTAATCTTTCTGTTCCATCGTTTTGGTTATTGACATAATGCGGATAATGGTTTCTATTGCCTACATTTGCATCTGATTCCGAGTGTTCCATTTCAAAAACTACTGTTCATATTAAAAATTTTCAGTTAAAATGTACCTTGAGGATAATAAGTAATAACTCTTTGAAGAAATGTTCTAAGCTAGACCAGAATCAGAATGGTCATCTCTAATGAAACATAAAATGTAAATGATATGAGAAATTACTTTATTGGGATACTTCGAATAAACTACAGTACTCTTGAAGTTCTTAGTAAAGACCAGAACACGTATCATTCAAACAACTGTGACTCCATTCCAAAAAAAAAAAAAACATACGGGACACATTCATGCTAAAGCACCAGCATATTGAGACAAATGCTGGTAGGGACTAAAAACAAAGATCTGTTTGTATTGTCACTGTTTACTTATAAATTTATATTTCTTAGTCATTTTAATATGTGAAATGTAATTATTTGATACTAAAACGGAGTTATTCTCTTGGCTCAGAAACCTGACCTTGCAGGGTTGGCTGAGTTTCTTAAGCCATTGAATGAAGTGATAACGAAAGCTACTGCAATGACTGAAGGCAGACGATCTGATTTTTTCAACCACTTGAAAGCTGCTGCTGATAGCCTCACAGCATTGGCTTGGATTGCTTTTACAGGAAAAGATTGCGGTAACAGCAATGCAATATTCTTTTATTTGCTGGTGGCAAATTTTGCTTATTATTCTTTCCACTCTTTCATTTTTTTAATCTTTCTTTTCATATGCAAGGTATGAGCATGCCTATTGCTCATGTGGAAGAAAGTTGGCAAATGGCTGAGTTTTACAGTAACAAGGTACTTATGTTATTTGTCACAAGCCACATTTGCTATTTTGTGTCCACATTATGAACTCAATTGAGCGGTGGCAGGAAGGGAAAAAAAAAGGAAGGAAAAGGCATGTAAAACTTGATATGCATGGTCACTTACAATTGTCACTTGGAAACAATACAAGGATGTTAATAATCAAAAGTCTACAGCTATCGATCAAAACTGCACCTTAAGCCATTTACTTGACAACTTGTACTGCGTTGTTATTGTGTTATCAATTGAATTAGAGGGAACATAAAATAAATTATGAAGTGAAGGCATTTAGGAGTTCATTTAATCAGCCATATCACCAGAGAGGCTACTAATATAATGAAACTTTACATCAACTTTGATTTTCCAATATTAGATGGTCCTTTTGCATCAGTTATTTAAATGGCCTTAATATTGCACTGAGTGCATCTTGTTCTCAGATGTCGATTTACAATTTTTCAGTGACTTCACTGTGGACTGAGCTTGTTTGGTTGTTGATTTACATTGATTTTTAGATCCTTGTGGAGTATAAAAGCAAAGACACAAATCATGTTGAGTGGGCAAAAGCTCTGAAAGAGCTATATTTACCTGGATTAAGGGACTATGTGAAGGGTCATCATCCTTTAGGGCCAGTTTGGAATCCTGCTGGCAAAACAGCAACTTCTGCTCCACCAAAAGCTTCTACACCAAAGGCCCCTGGCCCTCCACCTCCCCCACGAGCTTCACTATTCAGTTCTGAGGCTTCTCAGCCTTCATCATCGGGACCAAAGAAAGGGATGGCTGCTGTTTTCCAAGAAATTAATTCGGGGAAGCCTGTGACATCAGGTAAGTTTCCTTTTTCTGGTTTCCTATGTTTTGTAGGGTATATTGGCAACTGTGGGTTGACTTTCTTGCTTCCTAGGTCTTAAAAAGGTCACAGATGATATGAAGACGAAAAATCGGGCAGATAGAAGTGGCCATGTTGGTAACGGTGAGAAAGAGAGTCGAACTAGTTCATCCTCTTTCTCGAAAACTGGACCTCCTAAGTTAGAGCTTCAAATGGGTCGTAAGTGAGTATTTATGATGCTCATGTAATGATTTACTTTTTGTGTAAGGTATTGATTCAGTATGTGATCTGCGCGATGACTATGTTTTGCATCCTCTTTCAGGTGGGTGGTTGAAAATCAAATTGGAAAAAAGAACCTAGTCATCGATGACTGCGACGCAAAACAGTCAGTTTATATTTATGGGTGCAAGGATTCTGTTTTGCAGATTCAGGGTAATGCCTATTATCTTACGAGCCCAATTGTTATAGAATTTGCCTAAATTCATTGATCTTTCAATATTGTACCATAACTAGGTTTTTTTCCTCGGAACAATATTTTTCTTATTTAATATCATTTGAACCATTTACAGGGAAAGTCAACAACATAACGATTGACAAATGCACTAAGATGGGAGTTGTGTTTACGGTTAGTTTTAAAATAAAAATAAGTATGCAACCTTTTTGTTCTATAATTAGACATCAAGGATTATAGGCTCATTTTATTCTTTGGACATTGACTAACAGGATGTCGTTGCTGCATGTGAAATTGTAAATTGCAATGCTGTTGAGGTGCAATGTCAGGTAAGTTACATTTTTCTTTCTTTGTTGTTTTTTCCCCCCCAAAATATTGATAGTTGAAATCTTTGTTGATCATATGATGTCAAGTGAAATCCAAGTTCTCCGAGTTTGACTGAGAATATGATTAAGTTTCAGTTATGGAAGGATTATAATGAGAGAAATTTTTGCTTTATTGTTCTGTTCTATTATAGGGCTCAGCTCCCACAATATCAGTGGACAACACAACTGGTTGCCAGTTATATTTAAGCAAGGATTCTTTGGGGGCATCTATTACAACTGCTAAGTCAAGTGAAATCAATGTAATGACACCAGGTGCCAAGCCTGATGGTGATTGGGTATGTTTCTCAGTTTCTGTATTTCTTTTTTTCTCTGATATCTTGGATGTATACTTTGTTCTCTTGTCTGCTTTGTTTTCCATTACGTGATTGTGGAGAGGTGATGTGATGGTTCATGTTTTTTTGTCCTTAGATAGCAGTTTAATTGACATATTGCTTCTTGTGTGATCCCTTTTGTAGTAATGCTTACAATTTTTAAGTGTTTTCTAGATATTTTTTTTGCTTCTGTTTCTTTTGTCTTCCCCATAAACAGTGATTTTTGAGCATATGGTTTATTTTCAAGGGCTCTTGGTCTGGCCTAGGAACTTACACTCAGATGTTTATGAAATCAAAAACTAATTTTGTTTTAGGCTGATTTTTCTGGAACTATGCTGGAAGATAATGTAAAAAATTGAAAAAAAGGAGAAGAAAGAGGGGCAATAATTATCGGCCTCAATATCATGTTAATAGCCACTTATGTGGCAGCATTGCATGCATGCTTGTTGAAGTAGATTGCTGAAGATCAATCAGACATCAATGACACATTCTATATATTCCCTTCCCCCTACAAAGTATGCCAAATACCATTGGTTACATGTTTCCAAATTAACAAGCTTATGTTTGAAAAAAAAAGGCCACTCCCGTTCATGGTTGGCCCACTGGGTTTCTTGTTGGGATAATTACTTCATTAAGACAAAGGCATCAGGTAGACCGTAGACATGAAGTGCTTTTGTAGTGCATGCATCAACTCATCAACTGTCTTCCGGGAAAATGTTGTATGTAAACAATGCAATGTACTGTAATTGCAAATGTGATTATAGTATAAGTAGTAGCTTAATACAGTGGGACGGAGAACTACAGTGAAAGAAAATTTACTTGATAAGCTAACTTTTGGTTGATGTGGTTATCTATGACTTTGACGGTGGTCTGGCCTTGCACATTTGTTGAATGTAAAGTAAGCTTCTAGAAACCGTCAGAATTTATCCCCAGTACTGTCCTACTACAGATACTGGACTGGTAGCTATATGATGCTATGTCCAAAGCAACTGTTCTGCTTTTATTATTCCTATTCCTTGAGGTACTTATGTCATTTAAATCTAATAATTTTGTGAGGTTGGAGGTGTTTGCACATCAATTATTCTCGGAGGTTCTCGGCTCCTCCATAGATTTCATTACATTAAACCCATACAGATAAAATAAGTTTTTGTCCAACTTCTTTTGTTCTTGTCAGTCCAATCCACCTGCAAAAATGCTTCCAGACAAATTAATTGCTGTGCGGCTAGATGTATGTTAGTAGTTGTACATCCCACTTATAATGTATAATTTTATGTAATGTAAATGTGCCTTCTTGTGCAATAGAAGTTTACTGGCTGTCAAATCAAAGTGTAAGAAATCAATGACATCTAAGCAATGAACTTTTTAATTGTTAAAATTTTATTTTGGATCGTATTTAGATTATTGCATGTATTTCTACTAATTGACTGTAAGATGCATCTTTGCTAATTATTTTCCAGTGTAAGTCGAGCCTCTTGGAACCAAATTAAAATTTTGACTCACTGTGTGTTTTCCTTTGTAGGGGGAGCATGCTTTGCCGCAACAATACATTCATATATTCGAGGATGGCCACTTTGAGACAACCCCCGTCTCTCACTCTGGAGGATAATTGAGGTGTTATATCTGCAAAATTTCAGCTTCAGCAACTTTATTATTCATTTTGTGTGGTGGCTGGGTTGCTTCATTTTTTTCTTCTTGATGTGGTGATCTATATATTTTTTGAGTCACTGATAATTTGTTGGTTATGGCT
Source organism: Tripterygium wilfordii (assembly GCF_013401445.1). Taxonomy (NCBI): domain Eukaryota; kingdom Viridiplantae; phylum Streptophyta; class Magnoliopsida; order Celastrales; family Celastraceae; genus Tripterygium; species Tripterygium wilfordii. The sequence continues at coordinate 916,426 of NC_052233.1, forward strand.
TGCGTCGTTCTTTGTTTTATTGAACAGTGGAAATGACTTTTGGACAGTGCTTGTTTCTAGATGAATATCTGGTTGTGAGGCTTTGATGGCTGTTTGTTGTAATGAGAATTTTTTTGGTTATATCTGGAATTTTTAGTAAATTTCCTGGCACCCTATCTTGTATCCAACTTTGGAGAATATGATGCCTTTCATGCCGTCCATGGTTATCCAGTCCTCAACTATAAGTAGTGGATTTCTCGATGAGTATATATTCAGGGGGTGGATCAATTCAAGGCCACCAGTGAAATCATGTAAAACCTATTACAGCCTTTGTTTTAGTTTTTTGAGTTTGGATCAGAATGATATCTTAACTGAGCTACGCATTGGAAGGCTGAACTTTAGGTGTGTGGCCCTTCAATTCTATGAGGATGGTGGTAAGGGGTGGTAAAAAATCGGTTTCGAGTTGGATTAAATAACTTGTTTACAAAATATTTACATGTTAGGACTCTAATCTAGATTGGATTTCAGATGTACTTAATTGTCTAAATCTGGATTCCGGATTGGTTTAAATCCGTACAAGTAAATCAGATAATAATCAAATCTGTGTTACAGTCTGAACAAGTAAATTGGACAAAAAATTT